>NW_027284983.1:0-300000 GCF_040894005.1 Engystomops pustulosus
GCCCCCCCACAATTATTACAATCTCTCCCCCCCCCACAATGAATTATTACATATTCTCCCCCCCCCACAATTAATTATTACATATTCTGCCCCCCCCCCACAATTATTACAATCTCTCCCCCCACACAATGAATTATTACATATTCTCCCCCCCCCCACAATTAATTATTACATATTCTCCCCCCCACAATTATTACAATCTCTCCCCCCCAAAAAAATTATTAAAATCTCTCTCCCCCCACACAATTAATTATTACATATTTCCCCCCCCACAATTAATTACCACATATTTTTGACCCAACCCCCCCAATGAGTTATCAGATCAAATTAATGATTTTATAAAATAAGCCCCATTAAAAAAAGAACCTATACTCACCTCTGGCAGCGGGTCCCGCGTCTCCTATCTTCATGCCGCGGGCGGGCAGGAAGGGGTGCGCGGCAGCGTGATGACGTCATCACGCAGCCGCGCATCCCAGTTCATGGAGCGATGTGCGCCGGGGTTGTCTTCCGGCCACATCGCTCCAGTAATAGTGCTCGAGCGGCCGCTTACTGCCGCATCGAGCACTATTCAGTGACGGGCAGGAGCTTCCTGTCCGGACAGAAGGAGGCCCCTGCCCGACTGCCAGTGGCATATCGACCGCGGTCGCCATTGAGACAGTCATCCGGGCCCCCCCATCTGATGGGCCCGGTCTCAATGGCGACCGCTGCGACCGCGGTCGGTACGCACTGGCTCCATGAACTGGGATGCGCGGCTGCGTGATGACGTCATCACGCTGCCGCGCACCCCTTCCTGCCCGCCCGCGGCATGAAGATAGGAGACGCGGGACCCGCTGCCAGAGGTGAGTATAGGTTCTTTTTTTAATGGGGCTTATTTTATAAATCATTAATTTGATCTGATAACTCATTGGGGGGGTTGGTCAAAAATATGTGGTAATTAATTGTGGGGGGGGGAATATGTAATAATTAATTGTGGGGGGGGGGGGCAGAATATGTAATAATTCATTGTGTGGGGGGAGAGATTAATAATTAATTTTTTGGGGGGGCAGAATATGTAATAATTAATTGTGGGGGGGGGAATATGTAATAATTCATTGTGTGGGGGAGAGATTGTAATAATTGTGGGGGGGGCAGAATATGTAATAATTCATTGTGTGGGGGGAGAGAGATTTTAATAATTATTTTGGGGGGGAGAGATTGTAATAATTAATTGTGGGGGGGGGGAGAATATGTAATAATTCATTGTGGGGGGGGGGATATGTAATAATTGTGGGGGGAGAATATGTAATATTAAATTGTGGGGGGGGGAGAGTATGTAATAATTAATTGTGGGGGGGGGAGAATATGTAATAATTAATTGTGGGGGGGGAGAATATGTAATAATGTGGGGGGGGGAGAATATGTAATAATTAATTGTGGGGGGGGGGAGAATATGTAATATTAATTGTGGGGGGGGAGAATATGTAATAATTGTGGGGGGGGGTAGAATATGTAATAATTGTGGGGGGGGGAGAATATGTAATAATTAATTGTGGGGGGGGGGGAGAATATGTAATAATTGTGGGGGGGGGAGAATATGTAATAATTAATTGTGGGGGGGGGGAGAATATGTAATAATAATTGTGGGGGGGGGAGAATGTGTAATAATTAATTGTGGGGGGGGAAGAATATGTAATAATTAATTGTGGGGGGGGGGAGAATATGTAATAATTGGTGGGGGGGGGAGAATATGTAATAATTAATTGTGGGGGGGGAGAATATGTAATAATTAATTGTGGGGGGGGGAGAATTATGTAATAATTAATTGTGGGGGGGGGGAGAATATGTAATAATTAATTGTGGGGGGGGAGAATATGTAATAATTGTGGGGGGGGGGAGAATATGTAATAATTAATTGTGGGGGGGGGGAGAATATGTAATAATTAATTGGGGGGGGGGGAATGTGTAATAATTAATTGTGGGGGGGGAAGAATATGTACTCATTAATTGTGGGGGGGGGAGAATAAGTAATAATTGTGGGGGGGGGAGAATATGTAATAATTAATGTGGGGGGGGGGAGAATATGTAATAATTGTGGGGGGGGGAGAATATGTAATAATTAATTGTGGGGGGGGGGAGAATATGTAATAATTAATTGTGGGGGGGGGAGAATATGTAATAATTAATTGTGGGGGGGGGAATATGTAATAATTCATTGTGTGGGGGAGAGAGATTTTAATAATTTTTTTTGGGGGGGAGACATTGTAATAATTAATTGTGGGGGGGAGAATATGTAATAATTAATTGTGGGGGGGGGGAATATGTAATAATTAATTGTGGGGGGGGGGGAGAATATGTAATTATTCATTGTGGGGGCAGAATATGTAATAATTAATTGTGGGGGGGGGGATATGTAATAATAATTGTGGGGGGGCAGAATATGTAATTATTCATTGTGTGGAGGGAGAGATTGTAATAATTGTGGGGGGGGCAGAATATGTAATAATTCATTGTGGGGGGGGGAGAGATTGTAATAATTGTGGGGGGGGGCAGAATATGTAATAATTAATTGTGTGGGGGGAGAGAGATTTTAATATTTTTTTTTGGGGGGGAGAGATTGTAATAATTAATTGTGGGGGGGGAGAATAAGTAATAATTAATTGTGGGGGGGGGGAATATGTAATAATTAATTGTGGGGGGGCAGAATATGTAATAATTAATTGTGGGGGGGGGGAATATGTAATAATTAATTGTGGGGGGGATATGTAATAATTCATTGTGTGGGGGGAGAGAGATTTTAATATTTTTTTTGGGGGGGGAATATGTAATAATTAATTGTGGGGGGGGGAGAATATGTAATATTAATTGTGGGGGGGGGGAATATGTAATAATTAATTGTGGGGGGGGGAGAATATGTAATAATTAATTGTGGGGGGCAGAATATGTAATAATTAATTGTGGGGGGGGGGGAATATGTAATTATTCATTGTGGGGGGAGAGAATATGTAATAATTAATTGTGGGGGGGGCAGAATATGTAATAATTAATTGTGGGGGGGGGCAGAATATGTAATAATTAATTGTGGGGGGGGCAGAATATGTAATAATTAATTGTGGGGGGGGGGAATATGTAATAATTAATTGTGGGGGGGGGGAGAATATGTAATAATTAATTGTGGGGGGGGAATATGTAATAATTAATTGTGGGGGGGGGGAGAATATGTAATAATTAATTGTGGGGGGCAGAATATGTAATAATTAATTGTGGGGGGGGGAATATGTAATAATTAATTGTGGGGGGGCAGAATATGTAATTATTCATTGTGGGGGGAGA
Organism: Engystomops pustulosus; assembly: GCF_040894005.1. Classification (NCBI taxonomy): domain Eukaryota; kingdom Metazoa; phylum Chordata; class Amphibia; order Anura; family Leptodactylidae; genus Engystomops; species Engystomops pustulosus. Next base: position 3,310 of record NW_027284983.1, read on the forward strand.
GAATATGTAATAATTAAATTGTGGGGGGGGCAGAATATGTAATAATTAATGTGGGGGGGGCAGAATATGTAATAATTAATGTGGGGGGGGCAGAATATGTAATAATTAATTGTGGGGGGGGGGGAATATGTAATAATTAATTGTGGGGGGGCAGATAGATGTAATTATTCATTGTGGGGGGAGAGAATATGTAATAATAATTGTGGGGGGGCACAGAATATGTAATAATTAATTGTGGGGGGGGGGAATATGTAATAATTAATTGTGGGGGGGCAGAATATGTAATTATTCATTGTGGGGGGAGAGAATATGTAATTATTCATTGTGGGGGGAGAGAATATGTAATAATTAATTGTGGGGGGGGGAATATGTAATAATTAATTGTGGGGGGGCAGAATATGTAATTATTCATTGTGGGGGGAGAGATTGTAATAATTGTGGGGGGGGAATATGTAATAATTCATTGTGGGGGGGAGAGATTGTAATAATTGTGGGGGGGGGGAGAATATGTAATAATTCATTGTGTGGGGGGAGAATATGTAATAATTCATTGTGTGGGGGGAGAGATTGTAATAATTGTGGGGGGGGGGGCAGAATATGTAATAATTAATTGTGTGGGGGGAGAGAGATTTTAATAATTTTTTTTGGGGGGGAGAGAGTTGTAATAATTAATTGTGGGGGGGGAGAATATGTAATAATTAATTGTGGGGGGGGGAGAATATGTAATAATTAATTGTGGGGGGGGGAGAATATGTAATAATTAATTGTGGGGGGGGGAGAATATGTAATAATTAATTGTGGGGGGCAGAATATGTAATTATTCATTGTGGGGGGAGAGAATATGTAATAATTAATTGTGGGGGGGGGGATATGTAATAATTAATTGTGGGGGGGCAGAATATGTAATTATTCATTGTGGGGGGAGAGAGATTGTAATAATTGTGGGGGGGGGGAGAATATGTAATAATTCATTGTGTGGGGGGAGAATATGTAATAATTCATTGTGTGGGGGGAGTATAGTAATAATTAATTGTGGGGGGGGGGGGAATATGTAATAATTCATTGTGTGGGGGGAGAGATTGTAATAATTGTGGGGGGGGCAGAATATGTAATAATTAATTGTGGGGGGGGAATATGTAATAATTAATTGTGGGGGGCAGAATATGTACTAATTAATTGTGGGGGGAGAGAATATGTAATAATTAATTGTGGGGGGGGCAGAATATGTAATAATTAATTGTGGGGGGGCAGAATATGTAATAATTAATTGTGGGGGGGGGCAGAATATGTAATAATTAATTGTGGGGGGGGGAATATGTAATAATTAATTGTGGGGGGGGGAGAATATGTAATAATTAATTGTGGGGGGCAGAATATGTAATAATTAATTGTGGGGGGGCAGAATATGTAATAATTAATTGTGGGGGGCAGAATATGTAATAATTAATTGTGGGGGGGGCAGAATATGTAATAATTAATTGTGGGGGGCAGAATATGTAATAATCACTGAAATATCGGTTAGCAGAAAGGGTTTAGAGGTTTTTTTTTTTTTAGGTATAATTGGGGGGGGCCCATTAGGAATTTTGTCCCGGGGCCCAGTGGACTCTAGTTACGCCACTGTGTTTGGGGGCTTGTTTTTTGCAGGAGCAGCTGTACTTTTTATTGCTATTGTGCTCTTTAATCACTTTTTATTCTGTTTTTATGAGGATGGATGTTAAAATATCATTTTTTTGTTTTTTATTTTAATGGCGTTCACCGTATGAGTACATTAACATTTTTTTTTTTTTACTGTATTGTTTGGTTTCGCTGTGGGACAAGGACAAGTCACCTGTTCAGTGTAATGTGTGGCAATACTAACACCTCAGCCTGTGCACAGCAGCACCTAGGGACAGCACAGGACCCCAGGGCTGCCCCCTGCAGGGTGGGATGGGGCAGGAGACTGGATTCATGTCCTTATGTGTAATGGGGATAATATTTTACATTTCTCACAACTTTTCAAATGGAAGAAAATCCTGAGCTTATACCGAGCACTCGTGATTATTATCCCCAATCCGCCACATTCACGGCAGTGGGGTGTGAAGAGGCGGGGAGTACCGGGGACTGGAACGTCCCGTGCCGCCCCGCTCCCCCGCTCCATGCCGCCCCGCTCCATGCCGCCCCACTCCATGCCTCCCCGCTCCATGCCGCCCCACTCCATGCCGCCCCACTCCATGCCGCCCCACTCCATGCCTCCCCGCTCCATGCCTCCCCGCTCCATGCCTCCCCGCTCCATGCCGCCCCACTCCATGCCGCCCCGCTCCATGCCGGCCCACTCCATGCCTCCCCACTCCATGCCTCCCCGCTCCATGCCGCCCCACTCCATGCCGCCCCACTCCATGCCTCCCCACTCCATGCCTCCCCGCTCCATGCCGCCCCGCTCCATGCCGCCCCACTCCATGCCGCCCCACTCCATGCCTCCCCGCTCCATGCCTCCCCGCTCCATGCCTCCCCGCTCCATGCCGCCCCACTCCATGCCGCCCCGCTCCATGCCGGCCCACTCCATGCCGCCCCTCTCCATGCCGCCCCGCTCCACGCCGCCCCCTCCATGCTGCCCCCCTCCATGCTGCCCCGCTCCATGCCGCCCCGCTCCATGCCGCCCCGCTCCATGCCGCCCCCCTCCATGCCGCCCCCCTCCATGCCTCCCCGCTCCATGCCGCCCCACTCCATGCCGCCCCTCTCCATGCCGCCCCGCTCCACGCCGCCCCCTCCATGCTGCCCCCCTCCATGCCGCCCCGCTCCATGCCGCCCCGCTCCATGCCGCCCCTCTCCATGCCGCCCCGCTCCATGCCGGCCCGCTCCATGCCGCCCCGCTCCATGCCGCCCCCCTCCATGCCGCCCCCCTCCATGCCGCCCCCCTCCATGCCGCCCCGCTCCATGCTGCCCCCCTCCATGCCGCCCCCCTCCATGCCGCCCCCCTCCATGCCGCCCCCCTCCATGCCGCCCCGCTCCATGCCGCCCCCCTCCATGCTGCCCCGCTCCATGCCGCCCCCCTCCATGCCGCCCCGCTCCAGGCCGCCCCGCTCCATGCCGGCCCCCTCCATGCCGGCCCCCTCCATGCCGCCCATCTCCATGCCGCCCCGCTCCATGCCGCCCCGCTCCATGCCGGCCCGCTCCATGCCGCCCCGCTCCATGCCGCCCCCCTCCATGCCGCCCCCCTCCATGCCGCCCCCCTCCATGCCGCCCCGCTCCATGCTGCCCCCCTCCATGCCGCCCCCCTCCATGCCGCCCCCCTCCATGCCGCCCCGCTCCATGCCGCCCCCCTCCATGCTGCCCCGCTCCATGCCGCCCCCCTCCATGCCGCCCCGCTCCAGGCCGCCCCGCTCCATGCCGGCCCCCTCCATGCCGGCCCCCTCCATGCCGCCCATCTCCATGCCGCCCCGCTCCATGCCGGCCCGCTCCATGCCGCCCCGCTCCATGCCGCCCCCCTCCATGCCGCCCCCCTCCATGCCGCCCCCCTCCATGCCGCCCCGCTCCATGCTGCCCCCCTCCATGCCGCCCCCCTCCATGCCGCCCCCCTCCATGCCGCCCCGCTCCATGCCGCCCCCCTCCATGCTGCCCCGCTCCATGCCGCCCCCCTCCATGCCGCCCCGCTCCAGGCCGCCCCGCTCCATGCCGGCCCCCTCCATGCCGGCCCCCTCCATGCTGCCCCGCTCCATGCCGCCCCCCTCCATGCCGCCCCCCTCCATGCCGCCCCGCTCCATGCTGCCCCCCTCCATGCCGCCCCCCTCCATGCCGCCCCCCTCCATGCCGCCCCGCTCCATGCCGCCCCCCTCCATGCCGCCCCCCTCCATGCCGCCCCCCTCCATGCCGCCCCCCTCCATGCCGCCCCGCTCCATGCCGCCCCCCTCCATGCCGCCCCGCTCCATGCCGCCCCCCTCCATGCCGCCCCCCTCCATGCCGCCCCGCTACATGCCGCCCCCCTCCATGTCGGCACATTCCCCCACGTTCCAGTCCCCTGCACTCACTGCATACGGTAAATTATCACATGTGAATAGTCAGTGGCGCCAGCGCATGATAAATGACCCCCAATGTTTCACTGTACAATTAGACACAAAGAAGCCGATATATTACGACGTCCTGGCCCGGAGGAATGCGTGCGGGGGAGGGGGAGCTGCAGCACCGATCCCCAGCACCAGGGGGCGGCAGGCGCCATTTCTGCGGGAGGGGAATGACATTGGGTGGTAGAGGACAGTCGGGAATTATCTCTAATCCCACAAGGAATAACCGTCAGATGGATTCAGAATTTCTCCGCCTGAAAACGATAATTAATCCTGACATAATTAAAACCAAAACAAGCGCAACTAATGAATCAATTAGGGTCTGATTAATGCGAATTTATTCAATTTACAGAGAAACGATAAATAATCCAATTTAGGTTCAGAAAAAGGCACCAGAACCGAGCGATTCTCCACAGCGCAAGAATATTCCTCCCATCCATCATCCAGAACCGGACGGATCATTCTCAGGGAACAGAAGGAAATACTGTCACAATACTGTAATAGATCAGGGACAGGGGGGACACGGGGGGGGGGCAGGGACAGGGGGGACACAGGGACAGGGGGGACACAGGGGGGGGGCAGGGACAGGGGGGACACAGGGACAGGGGGGACACAGGGGGGGGGCAGGGACAGGGGGGACACAGGGACAGGGGGGACACAGGGGGGAGCAGGGACAGGGGGGACACAGGGACAGGGGGGACACAGGGGGGAGCAGGGACAGGGGGGACACAGGGGGGAGCAGGGACAGGGGGGACACAGGGACAGGGGGGACACAGGGGGGAGCAGGGACAGGGGGGACACAGGGGGGAGCAGGGACAGGGGGGACACAGGGGGGGCGGCAGGGACAGGGGAGACACAGGGGGGAGCACAGGGGGGACACAGGGGGGAGCAGGGACAGGGGGGACACAGGGGGGGGGCAGGGACAGGGGGGACACAGGGACAGGGGGGACACAGGGGGGGGCAGGGACAGGGGGGACACAGGGACAGGGGGGACACAGGGGGGAGCAGGGACAGGGGGGACACAGGGACAGGGGGGACACAGGGGGGAGCAGGGACAGGGGAGACACAGGGGGGACACAGGGGGGAGCAGGGACAGGGGGGACACAGGGGGGGCACAGGGACAGGGGGGACACAGGGACAGGGGGGACACAGGGGGGAGCAGGGACAGGGGGGAGCACAGGGGGGAGCAGGGACAGGGGGGCAGCAGGGACAGGGGGGACACAGGGGGGAGCAGGGACAGGGGGGACACAGGGAGGAGCAGGGACAGGGGGGACACAGGGGGACAGGGGGGACACAGGGGGGAGCAGGGACAGGGGGGACACAGGGACAGGGGGACACAGGGACACGGGGACAGGGGGGACACAGGGGGGAGCAGGGACAGGGGGGACACAGGGGGGAGCGGGGACACAGGGTGGCAGCAGGGACAGGGGGACACAGGGTCAGGGGGACACAGGGACAGGGGGACACAGGGACAGGGGGGACACAGGGACAGGGGGACACAGGGGGGAGCAGGGACAGGGAGAACACAGGGGGGACACAGGGACAGGGGGGCACAGGGACAGGGGGGACACAGGGGGGCAGGGGGGACAGGGGGACACAGGGACAGGGGGGAGCAGGGACAGGGGGACACAGGGACAGGGGGAGCAGGGACAGGGGGACACAGGGACAGGGGGACACAGGGACAAGGGAGACACGGGGACAGGGGGGACAGGGGGACACAGGGACAGGGGGGACACAGGGACAGGGGGGAGCAGGGACAGGGGGGCATGGGGACAGGGGGCCACAGGGGCAAGGGAGACACGGGGACAGGGGAGACAGGGGGACCCGGGGACAGGGGAGACATGGGGACAGGGGGACACAGGGACAGGGGGGACACAGGGACAGGGGGGACACAGGGACAGGGGGACACAGGGACAGGGGGCACAGGGACAGGGGGACACAGGGACAGGGGGGACACAGGGACAGGGGGACACAGGGACAGGGGGCACAGGGACAGGGGGGCCACAGGGACAGGGGGACACAGGGACAGGGGGGCGCAGGGAAAGGGGGGCGCAGGGACAGGGGGACAACGTCAACATTTGCTGAGATAGATGTGATGATTCTCTGTGGTTTATTTCTGAGACTTTTTTATATTTTTGTGACCTTGGAAGTTGCACTTGAAAACCTGTGCGGTGACGTGGCCTTAAAGTAAAACATTGGAAACCAGAAAATAGAAAATGCAGAAATGGAAAGGACTAAACATTACAGGGGTTTTCTAGGACTACAGGAAACCCACGGGCTCTGAGGCAGCGATAGCGGAAATATACGGATACCCACATTGTCCAAGGCTCTGCTCCCGGGGGTTGTCACATAACCCACCTCATCCGATGAGGGACCCTCTTATAGTCCGAGGAGGCTGCTCATTGGCTGAGTTGTGAGTCCATGTAATGAGACAATGGGGCAGATTTACTTACCCGGTCCATTCGCGATCCAGCGGCGCGTTCTCTGCGCTGGATTCGGGTCCGGCCAGGATTTATGATGGTAGTTCCTCCTGGGCTGAAGTCCGCTGGAATGCCTCGAAATACACCGGCCTATCCTGGATGAAGGTGAGTGAAATTTTCGCGACACAATTTTTTTTTAAATGCGGCAGTTTTTCCGAATCCGTCGGGTTTTCGCTCGGCCACGCCCCCCGATTTCCGTCGCGTGCATGCCGGCGCCGATGCACCACAATCCGATCGCGTGCGCCAAAATCCCGGGACAATTCAGGTACAATCGGCGCAAATCAGAAATATTTCGGTAACACGTTGGGAAAACGCGAATCGGGCCCTTAGTAAATGACCCCCAATGTGGGGAGTGCGGCTCGCGTGGACAAGTAATGTGACAGCGGTTTTGCACGTATAGCGCTTCATCTGGCTCGCTTGTAGACACAATACATTCTGTGTCGCAGCCCTCGCCCTCCAGTGATGGAGCTGTAATGGATTTCCATGATTGGTTTGTTATTACGTCCATCCTACTTTCACCAAATCCCTAACGCAAATAGTATCCCTAACGCAAGTAGTAAGTGAGCGCACACTCACGTGTGAGTGGTTGGTTGTGTGTCTGAAAACCCACCCCCAGAGGGATCATCTGAGGGAGCCGGTGGTCTGCCGCCCCCCCCTGAAATGGCAGCGCCGGCTCGGCACCCGCAGCTATGAGGGCAGGCTCCTGCCACCTCCAACATGGCGCCGTCATACTCACTAATGCGGACACTAACTCAGTGCACACCCCAGATGGGTCATACTAAGTGTACAATGTATTCAGTGTTATAATGTTCTCCTGGACACATATTATACTCCCGGAGCCCCTGTGCGCAGGATCATCCACCTTCTCTCTGCAGGAGGAGGCGCCGTCTATCACCTCCCTCACCCATGATGGGGACATATTCTAAGCCCACGAATTCTAATGATTTGGGTCTGAATTATGACAAGGCCTCACATGCTCCATGAGCCCCGGGGCCCTTCTTATAGACCTGAGGTGCTCACTATATGGATTCCTTATGGTCCCACTATATAGAACCCACCACATGCACATAGTAATACTCATACTACAACCTCCGGTCTACACCAAATGTGTCACTTTTATTTCTTGTCCTCCCTGATCTTGTCCTCCCTGATCTTGTCCTCCCTGATCTTGTCCTCCCTGATCTTGTGTCCCTGATCTTGTGTCCCTGATCTTGTGTCCCTGATCTTGTCCTCCCTGATCTTGTGTCCCTGATCTTGTGTCCCTGATCTTGTGTCCCTGATCTTGTCCTCCCTGATCTTGTGTCCCTGATCTTGTGTCCCTGATCTTGTCCTCCCTGATCTTGTCCTCCCTGATCTTGTGTCCCTGATCTTGTGTCCCTGATCTTGTGTCCCTGATCTTGTCCTCCCTGATCTTGTCCTCCCTGATCTTGTGTCCCTGATCTTGTGTCCCTGATCTTGTGTCCCTGATCTTGTGTCCCTGATCTTGTGTCCCTGATCTTGTGTCCCTGATCTTGTGTCCCTGATCTTGTCCTTCCTGATCTTGTCCTCCCTGATCTTGTCCTCCCTGATCTTGTGTCCCTGATCTTGTATCCCTGATCTTGTGTCCCTGATCTTGTCCTCCCTGATCTTGTGTCCCTGATCTTGTGTCCCTGATCTTGTGTCCCTGATCTTGTCTCCCTGATCTTGTCCTCCCTGATCTTGTCCTCCCTGATCTTGTCCTCCCTGATCTTGTCCTCCCTGATCTTGTCCTCCCTGATCTTGTCCTCCCTGATCTTGTCTCCCTGATCTTGTCTCCCTGATCTTGTCCTCCCTGATCTTGTCCTCCCTGATCTTGTGTCCCTGATCTTGTGTCCCTGATCTTGTGTCCCTGATCTTGTCTCCCTGATCTTGTGTCCCTGATCTTGTGTCCCTGATCTTGTCCTCCCTGATCTTGTCCTCCCTGATCTTGTCCTCCCTGATCTTGTCCTCCCTGATCTTGTCCTCCCTGATCTTGTCCTCCCTGATCTTGTGTCCCTGATCTTGTCTCCCTGATCTTGTCTCCCTGATCTTGTGTCCCTGATCTTGTGTCCCTGATCTTGTCCTCCCTGATCTTGTCCTCCCTGATCTTGTCCTCCCTGATCTTGTCCTCCCTGATCTTGTCCTCCCTGATCTTGTCCTCCCTGATCTTGTCCTCCCTGATCTTGTCCTCCCTGATCTTGTCCTCCCTGATCTTGTGTCCCTGATCTTGTCCTCCCTGATCTTGTCCTCCCTGATCTTGTCCTCCCTGATCTTGTCCTCCCTGATCTTGTCCTCCCTGATCTTGTCCTCCCTGATCTTGTCCTCCCTGATCTTGTCCTCCCTGATCTTGTCCTCCCTGATCTTGTCCTCCCTGATCTTGTCCTCCCTGATCTTGTGTCCCTGATCTTGTGTCCCTGATCTTGTCTCCCTGATCTTGTCTCCCTGATTGACAGCACGGGACGCCCTTATTGACTGTACGGGACGCCCTTATTGACTGTACGGGACCCCCTTATTGACTGTACGAGACGCCCTTATTGACTGTACGGGACGCCCTTATTGACGGTACGGGACGCCCTTATTGACCGCACGGGACGCCCTTAGTGACCGTACGGGACGCCCTTATTGACCGCACGGGACGCCCTTATTGACCGCACGGGACGCCCTTAGTGACCGCACGGGACGCCCTTAGTGACCGTACGGGACGCCCTTATTGACCGCACGGGACGCCCTTATTGACCATACAGGAGGGCCCTTAGTGACCGCACGGGACGCCCTTAGTGACCGCACGGGACGCCCTTTTCATGTAGTGTGGATGGTAACTCTGATAGTGTAAGGGTGCATTCTTTGCCGTACTTTTTGGAAACGCTCTTGTGTTCAATTTATCTCCTTTCTGTTCCACTAGAACATCTAAAAATTCTAGACTAGCCCCCCCCCAATATTGTATATAATATTGTATGTAAATAACATATTCGTATCATTTTGCGTCTTCAATAAGACAATAAGACTCCGTATCTTGGAACTGTTATGTTATCTTGGTCCATATTATGGAGACGTCATCCACATAACGTCTATGAGTTTGGATATTAGTCGAATACGGGTTCAGAATAAATATACTTGTCATTGGCGTATGTGCAGGAGACGGGAGTCCCCACGGCCGCGCCCTCTTATTGTGTCAGTAGGGATTGTAACGCCTCACAAATAAAGAAGGTGTACAGACCCTATCTTGTATGTAACCCGGGGACTGCCTGTAGTCCTCATTGTCTCGTGCAGGGTAAGTGTCTCTCTGGTGGCTTCGATGGCTACGCGGTGTGGAATCCCGGTGTGAAGCCTCTCCACGTCTGTGGACAATAAGCGAGGCCCTGGCGGCCATTCCATACTGTGTATCGTCTATATAGTGGGACAAGGTTATGGCGGCCATTCCATACTGTGTATCGTCTATATAGTGGGACAAGGTTATGGCAGCCATTCCATACTGTGTATCGTCTATATAGTGGGACAAGGTTATGGCGGCCATTCCATACTGTGTATCGTCTATATAGTGGGACAAGGTTATGGCGGCCATTCCATACTGTGTATCGTCTATATAGTGGGACAAGGTTATGGCGGCCATTCCATACTGTGTATCGTCTATATAGTGGGACAAGGTTATGGCGGCCATTGCATACTGTGTATCGTCTGTATAGTGGGACAAGGTTATGGCGGCCATTCCATACTGTGTATCGTCTATATAGTGGGACAAGGTTATGGCGGCCATTGCATACTGTGTATCGTCTATATAGTGGGACAAGGTTATGGCGGCCATTCCATACTGTGTATCGTCTATATAGTGGGACAAGGTTATGGCGGCCATTCCATACTGTGTATCGTCTATATAGTGGGACAAGGTTATGGCGGCCATTGCATACTGTGTATCGTCTATATAGTGGGACAAGGTTATGGCGGCCATTCCATACTGTGTATCGTCTATATAGTGGGACAAGGTTATGGCGGCCATTCCATACTGTGTATCGTCTATATAGTGGGACAAGGTTATGGCGGCCATTCCATACTGTGTATCGTCTATATAGTGGGACAAGGTTATGGCGGCCATTCCATACTGTGTATCGTCTATATAGTGGGACAAGGTTATGGCGGCCATTCCATACTGTGTATCGTCTATATAGTGGGACAAGGTTATGGCGGCCATTCCATACTGTGTATCGTCTATATAGTGGGACAAGGTTATGGCGGCCATTCCATACTGTGTATCGTCTATATAGTGGGACAAGGTTATGGCGGCCATTCCATACTGTGTATCGTCTATATAGTGGGACAAGGTTATGGCGGCCATTCCATACTGTGTATCGTCTATATAGTGGGACAAGGTTATGGAGGCCATTCCATACTGTGTATCGTCTATATAGTGGGACAAGGTTATGGCGGCCATTCCATACTGTGTATCGTCTATATAGTGGGACAAGGTTATGGCGGCCATTCCATACTGTGTATCGTCTATATAGTGGGACAAGGTTATGGCGGCCATTCCATACTGTGTATCGTCTACATAGTGGGACAAGGTTATGGCGGCCATTCCATACTGTGTATCGTCTATATAGTGGGACAAGGTTATGGCGGCCATTCCATACTGTGTATCGTCTACATAGTGGGACAAGGTTATGGCGGCCATTCCATACTGTGTATCGTCTATATAGTGGGACAAGGTTATGGCGGCCATTCCATACTGTGTATCGTCTATATAGTGGGACAAGGTTATGGCGGCCATTCCATACTGTGTATCGTCTATATAGTGGGACAAGGTTATGGCGGCCATTCCATACTGTGTATCGTCTACATAGTGGGACAAGGTTATGGCGGCCATTCCATACTGTGTATCGTCTATATAGTGGGACAAGGTTATGGCAGCCATTCCATACTGTGTATCGTCTGTATAGTGGGACAAGGTTATGGCGGCCATTCCATACTGTGTATCGTCTATATAGTGGGACAAGGTTATGGCGGCCATTCCATACTGTGTATCGTCTATATAGTGGGACAAGGTTATGGCGGCCATTCCATACTGTGTATCGTCTATATAGTGGGACAAGGTTATGGCAGCCATTCCATACTGTGTATCGTCTACATAGTGGGACAAGGTTATGGCGGCCATTCCATACTGTGTATCGTCTATATAGTGGGACAAGGTTATGGGGGCCATTCCATACTGTGTATCGTCTATATAGTGGGACAAGGTTATGGCGGCCATTCCATACTGTGTATCGTCTATATAGTGGGACAAGGTTATGGCGGCCATTCCATACTGTGTATCGTCTATATAGTGGGACAAGGTTATGGCGGACATTCCATACTGTGTATCGTCTATATAGTGGGACAAGGTTATGGCGGCCATTGCATACTGTGTATCGTCTATATAGTGGGACAAGGTTATGGCGGCCATTCCATACTGTGTATCGTCTATATAGTGGGACAAGGTTATGGGGGCCATTCCATACTGTGTATCGTCTATATAGTGGGACAAGGTTATGGCGGCCATTCCATACTGTGTATCGTCTATATAGTGGGACAAGGTTATGGCGGACATTCCATACTGTGTATCGTCTATATAGTGGGACAAGGTTATGGCGGCCATTCCATACTGTGTATCGTCTATATAGTGGGACAAGGTTATGGCGGCCATTCCATACTGTGTATCGTCTATATAGTGGGACAAGGTTATGGCGGCCATTCCATACTGTGTATCGTCTATATAGTGGGACAAGGTTATGGCGGCCATTCCATACTGTGTATCGTCTATATAGTGGGACAAGGTTATGGCGGCCATTCCATACTGTGTATCGTCTATATAGTGGGACAAGGTTATGGCGGCCATTCCATACTGTGTATCGTCTATATAGTGGGACAAGGTTATGGCGGCCATTCCATACTGTGTATCGTCTATATAGTGGGACAAGGTTATGGCGGCCATTCCATACTGTGTATCGTCTACATAGTGGGACAAGGTTATGGCGGCCATTCCATACTGTGTATCGTCTATATAGTGGGACAAGGTTATGGCGGCCATTCCATACTGTGTATCGTCTATATAGTGGGACAAGGTTATGGCGGCCATTCCATACTGTGTATCGTCTATATAGTGGGACAAGGTTATGGCGGCCATTCCATACTGTGTATCGTCTATATAGTGGGACAAGGTTATGGCGGCCATTCCATACTGTGTATCGTCTATATAGTGGGACAAGGTTATGGCGGCCATTCCATACTGTGTATCGTCTATATAGTGGGACAAGGTTATGGCGGCCATTCCATACTGTGTATCGTCTATATAGTGGGACAAGGTTATGGCGGCCATTCCATACTGTGTATCGTCTATATAGTGGGACAAGGTTATGGCGGCCATTCCATACTGTGTATCGTCTATATAGTGGGACAAGGTTATGGCGGCCATTCCATACTGTGTATCGTCTATATAGTGGGACAAGGTTATGGCGGCCATTCCATACTGTGTATCGTCTATATAGTGGGACAAGGTTATGGCGGCCATTCCATACTGTGTATCGTCTATATAGTGGGACAAGGTTATGGCGGCCATTCCATACTGTGTATCGTCTATATAGTGGGACAAGGTTATGGCGGCCATTCCATACTGTGTATCGTCTATATAGTGGGACAAGGTTGTGTTAGTGATCCTGATGCTGAAGCCAAAGGGCGGTCCGGGGGGGTTCTATGTTCTTTTTGGCTTTTTGGGGTGTGAGGGCAATGGCCTTTCTGCTGTCCTCTAGGACACTAGTCCCTTCTCTACGTTAGCCCTTCACTGGGATAAATGCTTTAATGTTGGGCCATTTTTTTTGTACCCTTGAATAGGTCTAGGTCAAAGTTCACACTGTCAAATTTATGCGTCTGACATAAATGTTATCCCTTTTGTAATCCAGTCTCATGTGCCCGAGATCTTCGTTATTAGATCTTCGTTTTGTTCTATTCCCTAGAGACTTGTTTCCTTGTTTGTGTTCTCCCTCTTCATATACGTCGTCTCCCGGGGTCCGTCCTAAAGCGATCGCTGCCTGAGTTTCTATATTCATCGGAGGTCCTTGGCCTGAGGGTCTTCTAGGTGCGGATTGTTCGGGTCTGTTCTCTCGCGGTTTCTTTTTTGAGCGCCAGATTATTCTCACAGTCTCTTTTATCTCATACATTTGTCGCTTGTGTTGGGACCAGTTGGTTTTGTAGACTTTTCATGAATGTCTCCGCTTGTTGTTTGTCTTCAGGTTTAGCTCTGCATAATTCTCATGTCACGTCTCCTATTCCTCTATGTTTCGTGCTAAGACTAATTACAACTAATTCTTGGAGCGTTCATGGTGGGCTTCCAAGCTGTGACGGTGGTCTACAACTCCTCGGCCTCTATCACTGGTAACGGCCCAAAGGAGTCTTACTACTTCTTCTGCCAATGCCTTTATCTTTCATTCTAGACTTTTATCGCCTGTAACCAGGGGTTATAATCCAGAGAATAGGTGGGACACAAGATCAGGGACACAAGATCAGGGCCACAAGATCAGGGAGACAAGATCAGGGACACAAGATCAGGGCCACAAGATCAGGGACACAAGATCAGGGACACAAGATCAGGGACACAAGATCAGGGACACAAGATCAGGGACACAAGATCAGGGACACAAGATCAGGGACACAAGATCAGGGACACAAGATCAGGGACACAAGATCAGGGACACAAGATCAGGGACAAAGGTGGATGATCCTGCGCACAGGGGCTCTGGGAGCGGCCGGATGTGAGGGGATAGTATAATATGTGTCCAGGAGAAGATTATAACACTGAAGGAAGAGAAATACATTGTACACTTAGTATGACCCATCTGGGGTGTGCACTGAGTTAGTGAGAAAACAGCATGTACATAAAGCTTAATGACCAACCCATCACTTACCTCGTGACTATAAACTAGGAGTAACAAGCGGTTTAGATTGTCCCCATAGATTGTGCCTTATCTCCTAATGTCACCGTGACTAGGCAGAGCGCAGGGCCTCGCTCTGCCTGGCCGCTCCCCCAGTGCTCGGTCACAGCGGGTGCAGGTATGACCGGACACTACAGACCGGCCCCGCACCCGGAGACACTACAGACCGGCCCCGTACCCGGAGACGCTACAGACCGGCCCCGCACCCGGAGACACTACAGACCGGCCCCGCACCCGGAGACACTACAGACCGGCCCCGTACCTGGAGACACTACAGATCGGCCCCGTACCCGGAGACACTACAGACCGGCCCCGCACCCGGAGACACTACAGACCGGCCCCGTACCCGGAGACGCTACAGACCGGCCCCGCACCCGGAGACACTACAGACCGGCCCCGCACCCGGAGACACTACAGACCGGCCCCGTACCTGGAGACACTACAGACCGGCCCCGTACCCGGAGACGCTACAGACCGGCCCCGCACCCGGAGACACTACAGACTGGTCCCGTACCTGGAGACGCTACAGACCGGCCCCGCACCCGGAGACACTACAGACCGGCCCCGTACCCGGAGACACTACAGACCGGCCCCGTACCCGGAGACACTACAGACCGGCCCCGCACCCGGAGACACTACAGACCGGCCCCGTACCCGGAGACACTACAGAGCGGCCCCGTACCCGGAGACACTACAGACCGGCCCCGTACCCGGAGACACTACAGACCGGCCCCGTACCCGGAGACACTACAGACCGGCCCCGTACCTGGAGACGCTACAGACCGGCCCCGCACCCGGAGACACTACAGACCGGCCCCGTACCCGGAGACGCTACAGACCGGCCCCGTACCCGGAGACGCTACAGACCGGCCCCGCACCTGGAGACGCTACAGACTGGCCCCGTACCCGGAGACACTACAGACCGGCCCCGTACCCGGAGACGCTACAGACCGGCCCCGTACCCGGAGACGCTACAGACCGGCCCCGCACCTGGAGACGCTACAGACCGGCCCCGTACCTGGAGACGCTACAGACCGGCCCCGTACCCGGAGACACTACAGACCGGCCCCGTACCCGGAGACACTACAGACCGGCCCCGTAGCCGGAGAGGCTACAGACCGGCCCCGTACCCGGAGACACTACAGACCGGCCCCGTACCCGGAGAGGCTACAGACCGGCCCCGTACCCGGAGACACTACAGACCGGCCCCGTACCCGGAGACGCTACAGACCGGCCCCGCACCTGGAGACACTACAGACTGGCCCCGTACCTGGAGACGCTACAGACCGGCCCCGCACCCGGAGACACTACAGACCGGCCCCGTACCCGGAGACACTACAGACCGGCCCCGTACCCGGAGACACTACAGACCGGCCCCGCACCCGGAGACACTACAGAGCGGCCCCGTACCCGGAGACACTACAGAGCGGCCCCGTACCCGGAGACACTACAGAGCGGCCCCGTACCCGGAGACACTACAGACCGGCCCCGTACCCGGAGACACTACAGACCGGCCCCGTACCTGGAGACGCTACAGACCGGCCCCGCACCCGGAGACGCTACAGACCGGCCCCGTACCCGGAGACACTACAGACCGGCCCCGTACCCGGAGACGCTACAGACCGGCCCCGTAGCCGGAGAGGCTACAGACCGGCCCCGTACCCGGAGACGCTACAGACCGGCCCCGTACCCGGAGACGCTACAGACCGGCCCCGTACCCGGAGACGCTACAGACCGGCCCCGTACCCGGAGACGCTACAGAATGGCCCCGTACCCGGAGACACTACAGACCGGACCCGTACCCGGAGACACTACAGACCGGCCCCGTACCCGGAGACACTACAGACCGGCCCCGTACCCGGAGACACTACAGACCGGCCCCGTACCCGGAGACACTACAGACCGGCCCCGTACCCGGAGACACTACAGACCGGACCAGAAGGCCACCGAGGATGATGTCCACTTCCTGCTACACTGCTCCAGATACTCAGCAGTGAGGGCCGCTCACCTCAGGAGACTCTCACATCTCCTCCCGGGCTTCTGCTCCATGGAGGAGGGAGAGAGGTTTCTTTTCATGTGAATGGAGTTGATATGAGATGTAACATTTTCCTTTCCTCATTTTGACATTTGTAACTTTTCCAGGTGGACGGAATCTTATGTCTCACAGAAATCCTGACCGATGAGACCCAACCAGAAGCCACGAGAGCCGAGGCCGCCGCAGTGATAGCGCAAATCACATCCCCGCACCTCACTGCCACCCAACATCTCAGCACCTTCCTGGAGAACATGGAGGAGATCATCACAGCTCTGCTAAGTGAGTCACAGCCCCGCCCCCTGCCTGTATATCCTGTGTGATGCCCCGCCCCCTGTATATCCTATGTGATGCCCCGCCCCTGTACATCCTGTGTGATGCCCCGCCCCTGTACATCCTGTGTGATGCCCCGCCCCCCGTATATCCTGTGTGATGCCCCGCCCCTGCCTGTATATCCTGTGTGATGCCCCGCCCCTGCCTGTATATCCTGTGTGATGCCCCGCCCCTGCCTGTATATCCTGTGTGATGCCCCGTCCCCTGCCTGTATATCCTGTGTGATGCCCCGCCCCTGCCTGTATATCCTGTGTGATGTCCCGCCCCTGCCTGTATATCCTGTGTGATGCCCCGCCCCTGCCTGTATATCCTGTGTGATGCCCCGCCCCTGTACATCCTGTCTGAGGCCCCCCTTGTACACCCCGTGTGATGCCCCGCCCCCTGTATATCCTGTGTGATGCCCCGCCCCCGTACATCCCGTGTGATGCCCTGCCCCTGTACATCCTGTGTGATTCCCCGCCCCTGTATATCCTGTGTGATGCCCCTGCCTGTATATCCTGTGTGATGCCCCGCCCCCTGCCTGTATATCCTGTGTGATGCCCCGCCCCCGTACATCCCGTGTGATGCCCTGCCCCTGTACATCCTGTGTGATGCCCCGCCCCTGTATATCCTGTGTGATTCCCCGCCCCTGTATATCCTGTGTGATGCCCCGCCCCTGTATATCCTGTGTGATCCCCCGCCCCTGCCTGTATATCCTGTGTGATTCCCCGCCCCTGTATATCCTGTGTGATGCCCCGCCCCTGTACATCCTGTGTGATGCCCCGCCCCTGTATATCCTGTGTGATGCCCCGCCCCCTGCCTGTATATCCTGTGTGATGCCCCGTCCCCTGCCTGTATATCCTGTGTGATGCCCCGTCCCCTGCCTGTATATCCTGTGTGATGCCCCGTCCCCTGCCTGTATATCCTGTGTGATGCCCCGTCCCCTGCCTGTATATCCTGTGTGATGCCCCGTCCCCTGCCTGTATATCCTGTGTGATGCCCCGCCCCTGTACATCCTGTGTGATGCCCCGTCCCCTGCCTGTATATCCTGTGTGATGCCCCGTCCCCTGCCTGTATATCCTGTGTGATGCCCCGCCCCTGTACATCCTGTGTGATGCCCCGCCCCCTGCCTGTATATCCTGTGTGATGCCCCGTCCCCTGCCTGTATATCCTGTGTGATGCCCCGTCCCCTGCCTGTATATCCTGTGTGATGCCCCGCCCCCTGCCTGTATATCCTGTGTGATGCCCCGTCCCCTGCCTGTATATCCTGTGTGATGCCCCGGCCCCTGCCTGTATATCCTGTGTGATGCCCCGTCCCCTGCCTGTATATCCTGTGTGATGCCCCGCCCCCTGCCTGTATATCCTGTGTGATGCCCCGCCCCTGTATATCCTGTGTGATGCCCCGCCCCTGTATATCCTGTGTGATGCCCCGCACCCTGCCTGTATATCCTGTGTGATGCCCCGTCCCCTGCCTGTATATCCTGTGTGATGCCCCGCCCCCTGCCTGTATATCCTGTGTGGTGCCCCGCCCCTGTATATCCTGTGTGATGCCCCGCCCCTGCCTGTATATTCTGTGTGATGCCCCGCCCCTGCCTGTATATCCTGTGTGATGCCCCGCCCCTTCCTGTATATCCTGTGTGATGCCCCGCCCCTGTACATCCTGTGTGATGCCCCGCCCCTGTACATCCTGTGTGATGCCCCGCCCCTGTACATCCTGTTTGATGCCCCGCCTCTGTATATCCTGTGTGATGCCCCGCCCCTGTATATCCTGTGTGATGCCCCGCCCCTGTATATCCTGTGTGATGCCCCGCCCCTGTATATCCTGTGTGATGCCCCGCCTCTGTACATCCTGTGTGATGCCCCGCCCCTGCCTGTATATCCTGTGTGTTGCCCCGCCCCTGTACATCCTGTGTGATGCCCCGCCCCTGTATATCCTGTGTGATGCCCCGCCCCTGCCTGTATATCCTGTGTGATGCCCCGCCCCTGTATATCCTGTGTGATGCCCCGCCCCTGCCTGTATATCCTGTGTGATGCCCCGCCCCTGTATATCCTGTGTGATGCCCCGCCCCTTCCTGTACACCCTGTGTGATGCCCCGCCCCTGTACACCCTGTGTGACGCCCCGCCCCTGTACACCCTGGTCACGCCCCCTCTGTGTCTCTGCAGGGCTGTGTGACGAGGCGTCGGGGGGGGAGGTGTGCCTCTTGGCCTCGGCAGCGTTGGCTAATATCACCTTCTACGACTCGATGGCCTGTGAGATGCTGCTGCACATGGACGCCGTGAAGGTTCTGCTCGGCGCCTGTGCAGACAGGCAAAGGGTTAACTCGTCGTACGCTCGGGATCAGGTGAGTGCGGTCCGGCTGCGTCTCCTCCTATAGGGAATGACATCAGGGCTGGCGCTCGCTGTAATTACTCCGTGTAATTGACACATTTATAAACCTCGCAATCACATCCGTATCACGCTGCATGTGAGATCTGATGATTATAGTGATGAAAACCTTCAGTCATCAGAGAGCCCTGAGGTGGCGCCTCGCTAATGACGCGTCTCCTGCATCTGCTTAGGACCAGACCTTGCGGGATTTGCCGCAGCTTTTTGCCTCCATTTACTAAATGTTGTTTATGAGTGACAGCGACGCCACATAATGACACGTCCCAAACCACACCAGGGCTCACGGGTCACAGAGTTTACTTTCCGGAAACTTCCCAAATGTCATGTGACTGGAAGAGACATCACCGGAACAGATCCCTCAATCATCCGGTGTCACCCCACAGCCTGCACGGAGTTATGTACTGTAATCAGTCCTCACACTGCTGTGCTCTGTGCTCTCTGCAGCCAGTGTTATGTACTGTCCCTGGAGAGATGTGTAATCAGACCTCACACTGCTGTGCTCTGTGCTCTCTGCAGCCAGTGTTATGTATTGTCCCTGGAGAGATGTGTAATCAGACCTCACACTGCTGTGCTCTGTGCTCTCTGCAGCCAGTGTTATGTATTGTCCCTGGAGAGATGTGTAATCAGACCTCACACTGCTGTGCTCTGTGCTCTCTGCAGCCAGTGTTATGTATTGTCCCTGGAGAGATGTGTAATCAGACCTCACACTGCTGTGCTCTGTGCTCTCTGCAGCCAGTGTTATGTATTGTCCCTGGAGAGATGTGTAATCAGACCTCACACTGCTGTGCTCTGTGCTCTCTGCAGCCAGTGTTATGTATTGTCCCTGGAGAGATGTGTAATCAGACCTCACACTGCTGTGCTCTGTGCTCTCTGCAGCCAGTGTTATGTATTGTCCCTGGAGAGATGTGTAATCAGACCTCACACTGCTGTGCTCTGTGCTCTCTGCAGCCAGTGTTATGTATTGTCCCTGGAGAGATGTGTAATCAGACCTCACACTGCTGTGCTCTGTGCTCTCTGCAGCCAGTGTTATGTACTGTCCCTGGAGAGATGTGTAATCAGACCTCACACTGCTGTGCTCTGTGCTCTCTGTAGCCAGTGTTATGTATTGTCCCTGGAGTGATGTGTAATCACACCTCACACTGCTGTGCTCTGTGCTCTCTGCAGCCAGTGTTATGTATTGTCCTGGAGAGATGTGTAATCAGACCTCACACTGCTGTGCTCTGTGCTCTCTGCAGCCAGTGTTATGTATTGTCCCTGGAGAGATGTGTAATCAGACCTCACACTGCTGTGCTCTGTGCTCTCTGCAGCCAGTGTTATGTATTGTCCCTGGAGAGATGTGTAATCAGACCTCACACTGCTGTGCTCTGTGCTCTCTGCAGCCAGTGTTATGTATTGTCCCTGGAGAGATGTGTAATCAGACCTCACACTGCTGTGCTCTGTGCTCTCTGCAGCCAGTGTTATGTATTGTCCCTGGAGAGATGTGTAATCAGACCTCACACTGCTGTGCTCTGTGCTCTCTGCAGCCAGTGTTATGTATTGTCCCTGGAGAGATGTGTAATCAGACCTCACACTGCTGTGCTCTGTGCTCTCTGCAGCCAGTGTTATGTACTGTCCCTGGAGAGATGTGTAATCAGACCTCACACTGCTGTGCTCTGTGCTCTCTGTAGCCAGTGTTATGTATTGTCCCTGGAGTGATGTGTAATCAGACCTCACACTGCTGTGCTCTGTGCTCTCTGCAGCCAGTGTTATGTATTGTCCTGGAGAGATGTGTAATCAGACCTCACACTGCTGTGCTCTGTGCTCTCTGCAGCCAGTGTTATGTATTGTCCCTGGAGAGATGTGTAATCAGACCTCACACTGCTGTGCTCTGTGCTCTCTGCAGCCAGTGTTATGTATTGTCCCTGGAGAGATGTGTAATCAGACCTCACACTGCTGTGCTCTGTGCTCTCTGCAGCCAGTGTTATGTATTGTCCCTGGAGAGATGTGTAATCAGACCTCACACTGCTGTGCTCTGTGCTCCCTGCAGCCAGTGTTATGTACTGTCCCTGGAGAGATGTGTAATCAGACCTCACACTGCTGTGCTCTGTGCTCCCTGCAGCCAGTGTTATGTACTGTCCCTGGAGAGATGTGTAATCAGACCTCACACTGCTGTGCTCTGTGCTCTCTGCAGCCAGTGTTATGTATTGTCCCTGGAGAGATGTGTAATCAGACCTCACACTGCTGTGCTCTGTGCTCTCTGCAGCCAGTGTTATGTACTGTCCCTGGAGAGATGTGTAATCAGACCTCACACTGCTGTGCTCTGTGCTCTCTGCAGCCAGTGTTATGTATTGTCCCTGGAGAGATGTGTAATCAGACCTCACACTGCTGTGCTCTGTGCTCTCTGCAGCCAGTGTTATGTATTGTCCCTGGAGAGATGTGTAATCAGACCTCACACTGCTGTGCTCTGTGCTCTCTGCAGCCAGTGTTATGTACTGTCCCTGGAGAGATGTGTAATCAGACCTCACACTGCTGTGCTCTGTGCTCTCTGCAGCCAGTGTTATGTATTGTCCCTGGAGAGATGTGTAACCAGACCTCACACTGCTGTGCTCTGTGCTCTCTGCAGCCAGTGTTATGTACTGTCCCTGGAGAGATGTGTAATCAGACCTCACACTGCTGTGCTCTGTGCTCTCTGCAGCCAGTGTTATGTACTGTCCCTGGAGAGATGTGTAATCAGACCTCACACTGCTGTGCTCTGTGCTCTCTGCAGCCAGTGTTATGTATTGTCCCTGGAGAGATGTGTAATCAGACCTCACACTGCTGTGCTCTGTGCTCTCTGCAGCCAGTGTTATGTATTGTCCCTGGAGAGATGTGTAATCAGACCTCACACTGCTGTGCTCTGTGCTCTCTGCAGCCAGTGTTATGTATTGTCCCTGGAGAGATGTGTAATCAGACCTCACACTGCTGTGCTCTGTGCTCTCTGCAGCCAGTGTTATGTATTGTCCCTGGAGAGATGTGTAATCAGACCTCACACTGCTGTGCTCTGTGCTCTCTGCAGCCAGTGTTATGTATTGTCCCTGGAGAGATGTGTAATCAGACCTCACACTGCTGTGCTCTGTGCTCTCTGCAGCCAGTGTTATGTATTGTCCCTGGAGAGATGTGTAATCAGACCTCACACTGCTGTGCTCTGTGCTCTCTGCAGCCAGTGTTATGTATTGTCCCTGGAGAGATGTGTAATCAGACCTCACACTGCTGTGCTCTGTGCTCTCTGCAGCCAGTGTTATGTATTGTCCCTGGAGAGATGTGTAATCAGACCTCACACTGCTGTGCTCTGTGCTCCCTGCAGCCAGTGTTATGTATTGTCCCTGGAGAGATGTGTAATCATACCTCACACTGCTGTGCTCTGTGCTCTCTGCAGCCAGTGTTATGTATTGTCCCTGGAGAGATGTCAGATCTCACACTGCTGTGCTCTGTGCTCTCTGCAGCCAGTGTTATGTATTGTCCCTGGAGAGATGTGTAATCAGACCTCACACTGCTGTGCTCTGTGCTCTGTGCAGCCAGTGTTATGTACTGTCCCTGGAGAGATGTGTAATCAAACCCCACACTGCTGTGCTCTGTGCTCTCTGCAGCCAGTGTTATGTACTGTCCCTGTAGAGATGTGTAATCAGACCTCACACTGCTGTGCTCTGTGCTCTCTGCAGCCAGTGTTATGTATTGTCCCTGGAGAGATGTGTAATCAGACCTCACACTGCAGTGCTCTGTGCTCTCTGCAGCCAGTGTTATGTATTGTCCCTGGAGAGATGTGTAATCAGACCTCACACTGCTGTGCTCTGTGCTCTCTGCAGCCAGTGTTATGTATTGTCCCTGGAGAGATGTGTAATCAGACCTCACACTGCTGTGCTCTGTGCTCTGTGCAGCCAGTGTTATGTACTGTCCCTGGAGAGATGTGTAATCAGACCTCACACTGCTGTGCTCTGTGCTCTGTGCAGCCAGTGTTATGTACTGTCCCTGGAGAGATGTGTAATCAGACCTCACACTGCTGTGCTCTGTGCAGCCAGTGTTATGTATTGTCCCTGGAGAGATGTGTAATCAGACCTCACACTGCTGTGCTCTGTGCTCTCTGCAGCCAGTGTTACGTATTGTCCCTGGAGGGAGGTGTAATCAGACCTCACACTGCTGTGCTCTGTGCTCTGTGCAGCCAGTGTTATGTACTGTCCCTGGAGAGATGTGTAATCAGACCTCACACTGCTGTGCTCTGTGCTCTCTGCAGCCAGTGTTATGTACTGTCCCTGGAGAGATGTGTAATCAGACCTCACACTGCTGTGCTCTGTGCTCTCTGCAGCCAGTGTTATGTATTGTCCCTGGAGAGATGTGTAATCAGACCTCACACTGCTGTGCTCTGTGCTCTCTGCAGCTAGTGTTATGTACTGTACCTGGAGAGATGTGTAATCAGACCTCACACTGCTGTGCTCTGTGCTCTCTGCAGCCAGTGTTATGTACTGTCCCTGGAGAGATGTGTAATCAGACCTCACACTGCTGTGCTCTGTGCTCTCTACAGCCAGTGTTATGTACTGTCCCTGGAGAGACGTGTAATCAGACCTCACACTGCTGTGCTCTGTGCTCTGTGCAGCCAGTGTTATGTACTGTCCCTGGAGAGATGTGTAATCAGACCTCACACTGCTGTGCTCTGTGCTCTCTGCAGCCAGTGTTATGTATTGTCCCTGGAGAGATGTGTAATCAGACCTCACACTGCTGTGCTCTGTGCAGCCAGTGTTATGTACTGTCCCTGGAGAGATGTGTAATCAGACCTCACACTGCTGTGCTCTGTGCTCTGTGCAGCCAGTGTTATGTACTGTCCCTGGAGAGATGTGTAATCAGACCTCACACTGCTGTGCTCTGTGCTCTGTGCAGCCAGTGTTATGTACTGTCCCTGGAGAGATGTGTAATCAGACCTCACACTGCTGTGCTCTGTGCTCTCTGCAGCCAGTGTTATGTACTGTCCCTGGAGAGATGTGTAATCAGACCTCACACTGCTGTGCTCTGTGCTCTCTGCAGCCAGTGTTATGTACTGTCCCTGGAGAGATGTGTAATCAGACCTCACACTGCTGTGCTCTGTGCTCTCTGCAGCCAGTGTTATGTATTGTCCCTGGAGAGATGTGTAATCAGACCTCACACTGCTGTGCTCTGTGCTCTCTGCAGCCAGTGTTATGTATTGTCCCTGGAGAGATGTGTAATCAGACCTCACACTGCTGTGCTCTGTGCTCTCTGCAGACAGTGTTATGTACTGTCCCTGGAGAGAGGTGTAATCAGACCTCACACTGCTGTGCTCTGTGCTCTCTGCAGCCAGTGTAATGTATTGTCCCTGGAGAGATGTGTAATCAGACCTCACACTGCTGTGCTCTGTGCTCTCTGCAGCCAGTGTTATGTATTGTCCCTGGAGAGATGTGTAATCAGACCTCACACTGCTGTGCTCTGTGCTCTCTGCAGCCAGTGTTATGTATTGTCCCTGGAGAGATGTGTAATCAGACCTCACACTGCTGTGCTCTGTGCTCTCTGCAGCCAGTGTTATGTATTGTCCCTGGAGAGATGTGTAATCAGACCTCACACTGCTGTGCTCTGTGCTCTGTGCAGCCAGTGTTATGTACTGTCCCTGGAGAGATGTGTAATCAGACCTCACACTGCTGTGCTCTGTGCAGCCAGTGTTATGTACTGTCCCTGGAGAGATGTGTAATCAGACCTCACACTGCTGTGCTCTGTGCTCTCTGCAGCCAGTGTTATGTACTGTCCCTGGAGAGATGTGTAATCAGACCTCACACTGCTGTGCTCTGTGCTCTCTACAGCCAGTGTTATGTACTGTCCCTGGAGAGACGTGTAATCAGACCTCACACTGCTGTGCTCTGTGCTCTGTGCAGCCAGTGTTATGTACTGTCCCTGGAGAGATGTGTAATCAGACCTCACACTGCTGTGCTCTGTGCTCTCTGCAGCCAGTGTTATGTATTGTCCCTGGAGAGATGTGTAATCAGACCTCACACTGCTGTGCTCTGTGCTCTGTGCAGCCAGTGTTATGTACTGTCCCTGGAGAGATGTGTAATCAGACCTCACACTGCTGTGCTCTGTGCTCTGTGCAGCCAGTGTTATGTACTGTCCCTGGAGAGATGTGTAATCAGACCTCACACTGCTGTGCTCTGTGCAGCCAGTGTTATGTACTGTCCATTGAGAGATGTGTAATCAGACCTCACACTGCTGTGCTCTGTGCTCTCTGCAGCCAGTGTTATGTACTGTCCCTGGAGAGATGTGTAATCAGACCTCACACTGCTGTGCTCTGTGCTCTCTGCAGCCAGTGTTATGTATTGTCCCTGGAGAGATGTGTAATCAGACCTCACACTGCTGTGCCCTGTGCTCTCTGCAGCCAGTGTTATGTACTGTCCCTGGAGAGATGTGTAATCAGACCTCACACTGCTGTGCTCTGTGCTCTCTGCAGCCAGTGTTATGTATTGTCCCTGGAGAGATGTGTAATCATACCTCACACTGCTGTGCTCTGTGCTCTCTGCAGCCAGTGTTATGTATTGTCCCTGGAGAGATGTGTAATCAGACCTCACACTGCTGTGCTCTGTGCTCTCTGCAGCCAGTGTTATGTACTGTCCCTGGAGAGATGTGTAATCAGACCTCACACTGCTGTGCTCTGTGCTCTCTGCAGCCAGTGTTATGTATTGTCCCTGGAGAGATGTGTAATCAGACCTCACACTGCTGTGCTCTGTGCTCTCTGCAGCCAGTGTTATGCACTGTCCCTGGAGAGATGTGTAATCAGACCTCACACTGCTGTGCTCTCTGCAGCCAGTGTTATGTATTGTCCCTGGAGAGATGTGTAATCAGACCTCACACTGCTGTGCTCTGTGCTCTCTGCAGCCAGTGTTATGTATTGTCCTGGAGAGATGTGTAATCAGACCTCACACTGCTGTGCTCTGTGCTCTCTGCAGCCAGTGTTATGTATTGTCCCTGGAGAGATGTGTAATCAGACCTCACACTGCTGTGCTCTGTGCTCTCTGCAGCCAGTGTTATGTATTGTCCCTGGAGAGATGTGTAATCAGACCTCACACTGCTGTGCTCTGTGCTCTCTGCAGCCAGTGTTATGTATTGTCCCTGGAGAGATGTGTAATCAGACCTCACACTGCTGTGCTCTGTGCTCTGTGCAGCCAGTGTTATGTACTGTCCCTGGAGAGATGTGTAATCAGACCTCACACTGCTGTGCTCTGTGCTCTGTGCAGCCAGTGTTATGTACTGTCCCTGGAGAGATGTGTAATCAGACCTCACACTGCTGTGCTCTGTGCTCTCTGCAGCCAGTGTTATGTACTGTCCCTGGAGAGATGTGTAATCAGACCTCACACTGCTGTGCTCTGTGCTCTCTACAGCCAGTGTTATGTACTGTCCCTGGAGAGACGTGTAATCAGACCCCACACTGCTGTGCTCTGTGCTCTGTGCAGCCAGTGTTATGTACTGTCCCTGGAGAGATGTGTAATCAGACCTCACACTGCTGTGCTCTGTGCTCTCTGCAGCCAGTGTTATGTATTGTCCCTGGAGAGATGTGTAATCAGACCTCACACTGCTGTGCTCTGTGCTCTGTGCAGCCAGTGTTATGTACTGTCCCTGGAGAGATGTGTAATCAGACCTCACACTGCTGTGCTCTGTGCTCTGTGCAGCCAGTGTTATGTACTGTCCCTGGAGAGATGTGTAATCAGACCTCACACTGTTGTGCTCTGTGCTCTGTGCAGCCAGTGTTATGTACTGTCCCTGGAGAGATGTGTAATCAGACCTCACACTGCTGTGCTCTGTGCTCTCTGCAGCCAGTGTTATGTATTGTCCCTGGAGAGATGTGTAATCAGACCTCACACTGCTGTGCTCTGTGCTCTCTGCAGCCAGTGTTATGTACTGTCCCTGGAGAGATGTGTAATCAGACCTCACACTGCTGTGCTCTGTGCTCTCTGCAGCCAGTGTAATGTATCGTCCCTGGATAGATGTGTAATCAGACCTCACACTGCTGTGCTCTGTGCTCTCTGCAGCCAGTGTTATGTACTGTCCCTGGAGAGATGTGTAATCAGACCTCACACTGCTGTGCTCTGTGCTCTCTGCAGCCAGTGTAATGTATTGTCCCTGGAGAGATGTGTAATCAGACCTCACACTGCTGTGCTCTGTGCTCTCTGCAGCCAGTGTTATGTATTGTCCCTGGAGAGATGTGTAATCAGACCTCACACTGCTGTGCTCTGTGCTCTCTGCAGCCAGTGTTCTGTATTGTCCCTGGAGAGATGTGTAATCAGACCTCACACTGCTGTGCTCTGTGCTCTCTGCAGCCAGTGTTATGTATTGTCCCTGGAGAGATGTGTAATCAGACCTCACACTGCTGTGCTCTGTGCTCTCTGCAGCCAGTGTTATGTATTGTCCCTGGAGAGATGTGTAATCAGACCTCACACTGCTGTGCTCTGTGCTCTCTGCAGCCAGTGTTATGTATTGTCCCTGGAGAGATGTGTAATCAGACCTCACACTGCTGTGCTCTGTGCTCTGTGCAGCCAGTGTTATGTACTGTCCCTGGAGAGATGTGTAATCAGACCTCACACTGCTGTGCTCTGTGCTCTGTGCAGCCAGTGTTATGTACTGTCCCTGGAGAGATGTGTAATCAGACCTCACACTGCTGTGCTCTGTGCTCTCTGCAGCCAGTGTTATGTACTGTCCCTGGAGAGATGTGTAATCAGACCTCACACTGCTGTGCTCTGTGCTCTCTACAGCCAGTGT
Source organism: Engystomops pustulosus (assembly GCF_040894005.1). Taxonomy (NCBI): domain Eukaryota; kingdom Metazoa; phylum Chordata; class Amphibia; order Anura; family Leptodactylidae; genus Engystomops; species Engystomops pustulosus. The sequence goes on from NW_027284983.1 coordinate 31,270, forward strand.
TATGTACTGTCCCTGGAGAGACGTGTAATCAGACCTCACACTGCTGTGCTCTGTGCTCTCTGCAGCCAGTGTTATGTATTGTCCCTGGAGAGATGTGTAATCAGACCTCACACTGCTGTGCTCTGTGCTCTCTGCAGCCAGTGTTATGTATTGTCCCTGGAGAGATGTGTAATCAGACCTCACACTGCTGTGCTCTGTGCTCTCTGCAGCCAGTGTTATGTATTGTCCCTGGAGAGATGTGTAATCAGACCTCACACTGCTGTGCTCTGTGCTCTCTGCAGCCAGTGTTATGTACTGTCCCTGGAGAGATGTGTAATCAGACCTCACACTGCTGTGCTCTGTGCTCTGTGCAGCCAGTGTTATGTACTGTCCCTGGAGAGATGTGTAATCAGACCTCACACTGCTGTGCTCTGTGCTCTCTGCAGCCAGTGTTATGTATTGTCCCTGGAGAGATGTGTAATCAGACCTCACACTGCTGTGCTCTGTGCTCTGTGCAGCCAGTGTTATGTATTGTCCCTGGAGAGATGTGTAATCAGACCTCACACTGCTGTGCTCTGTACTCTCTGCAGCTAGTGTTATGTACTGTCCCTGGAGAGATGTGTAATCAGACCTCACACTGCTGTGCTCTGTGCTCTCTGCAGCCAGTGTTATGTACTGTCCCTGGAGAGATGTGTAATCAGACCTCACACTGCTGTGCTCTGTGCTCTCTGCAGCCAGTGTTATGTACTGTCCCTGGAGAGATGTGTAATCAGACCTCACACTGCTGTGCTCTGTGCAGCCAGTGTTATATACTGTCCCTGGAGAGATGTGTAATCAGACCTCACACTGCTGTGCTCTGTGCTCTCTGCAGCCAGTGTTATGTATTGTCCCTGGAGAGATGTGTAATCAGACCTCACACTGCTGTGCTCTGTGCTCTGTGCAGCCAGTGTTATGTACTGTCCCTGGAGAGATGTGTAATCAGACCTCACACTGCTGTGCTCTGTGCTCTCTGCAGCCAGTGTTCTGTACTGTCCCTGGAGAGGTGTAATCAGACCTCACACTGCTGTGCTCTGTGCTCTGTGCAGCCAGTGTTATGTACTGTCCCTGGAGAGATGTGTAATCAGACCTCACACTGCTGTGCTCTGTTCTCTCTGCAGCCAGTGTTATGTATTGTCCCTGGAGAGATGTGTAATCAGACCTCACACTGCTGTGCTCTGTGCTCTCTGCAGCCAGTGTTATGTATTGTCCCTGGAGAGATGTGTAATCAGACCTCACACTGCTGTGCTCTGTGCTCTCTGCAGCCAGTGTTATGTACTGTCCCTGGAGAGATGTGTAATCAGACCTCACACTGCTGTGCTCTGTGCTCTCTGCAGCCAGTGTTATGTATTGTCCCTGGAGAGATGTGTAATCAGACCTCACACTGCTGTACTCTGTGCTCTCTGCAGCCAGTGTTATGTATTGTCCCTGGAGAGATGTGTAATCAGACCTCACACTGCTGTGCTCTGTGCTCTCTGCAGCCAGTGTAATGTATTGTCCCTGGAGAGATGTGTAATCAGACCTCACACTGCTGTGCTCTGTGCTCTCTGCAGCCAGTGTTATGTATTGTCCCTGGAGAGATGTGTAATCAGACCTCACACTGCTGTGCTCTGTGCTCTCTGCAGCCAGTGTTATGTACTGTCCCTGGAGAGATGTGTAATCAAACCCCACACCGCTGTGCTCTGTGCTCTCTGCAGCCAGTGTTATCTACTGTCCCTGTAGAGATTTGTAATCAGACCTCACACTGCTGTGCTCTGTGCTCTCTGCAGCCAGTGTTATGTATTGTCCCTGGAGAGATGTGTAATCAGACCTCACACTGCTGTGCTCTGTGCAGCCAGTGTTATGTACTGTCCCTGGAGAGATGTGTAATCAGACCTCACACTGCTGTGCTCTGTGCTCTCTGCAGCCAGTGTTATGTATTGTCCCTGGAGAGATGTGTAATCAGACCTCACACTGCTGTGCTCTGTGCTCTCTGCAGCCAGTGTTATGTATTGTCCCTGGAGAGATGTGTAATCAGACCTCACACTGCTGTGCTCTGTGCTCTGTGCAGCCAGTGTTATGTACTGTCCCTGGAGAGATGTGTAATCAGACCTCACACTGCTGTGCTCTGTGCTCTGTGCAGCCAGTGTTATGTACTGTCCCTGGAGAGATGTGTAATCAGACCTCACACTGCTGTGCTCTGTGCTCTCTGCAGCCAGTGTTATGTACTGTCCCTGGAGAGATGTGTAATCAGACCTCACACTGCTGTGCTCTGTGCTCTCTACAGCCAGTGTTATGTACTGTCCCTGGAGAGACGTGTAATCAGACCCCACACTGCTGTGCTCTGTGCTCTGTGCAGCCAGTGTTATGTACTGTCCCTGGAGAGATGTGTAATCAGACCTCACACTGCTGTGCTCTGTGCTCTCTGCAGCCAGTGTTATGTATTGTCCCTGGAGAGATGTGTAATCAGACCTCACACTGCTGTGCTCTGTGCTCTGTCCAGCCAGTGTTATGTACTGTCCCTGGAGAGATGTGTAATCAGACCTCACACTGCTGTGCTCTGTGCTCTGTGCAGCCAGTGTTATGTACTGTCCCTGGAGAGATGTGTAATCAGACCTCACACTGTTGTGCTCTGTGCTCTGTGCAGCCAGTGTTATGTACTGTCCCTGGAGAGATGTGTAATCAGACCTCACACTGCTGTGCTCTGTGCTCTCTGCAGCCAGTGTTATGTATTGTCCCTGGAGAGATGTGTAATCAGACCTCACACTGCTGTGCTCTGTGCTCTCTGCAGCCAGTGTTATGTACTGTCCCTGGAGAGATGTGTAATCAGACCTCACACTGCTGTGCTCTGTGCTCTCTGCAGCCAGTGTTATGTATTATCCCTGGAGAGATGTGTAATCAGACCTCACACTGCTGTGCTCTGTGCTCTCTGCAGCCAGTGTTATGTATTGTCCCTGGAGAGATGTGTAATCAGACCTCACACTGCTGTGCTCTCTGCAGCCAGTGTTATGTATTGTCCCTGGAGAGATGTGTAATCAGACCTCACACTGCTGTGCTCTGTGCTCTCTGCAGCCAGTGTTATGTACTGTCCCTGGAGAGATGTGTAATCAGACCTCACACTGCTGTGCTCTGTGCTCTCTGCAGCCAGTGTTATGTACTGTCCCTGGAGAGATGTGTAATCAGACCTCACACTGCTGTGCTCTGTGCTCTCTGCAGCCAGTGTTATGTACTGTCCCTGGAGAGATGTGTAATCAGACCTCACACTGCTGTGCTCTGTGCTCTCTGCAGCCAGTGTTATGTATTATCCCTGGAGAGATGTGTAATCAGACCTCACACTGCTGTGCTCTGTGCTCTGTGCAGCCAGTGTTATGTACTGTCCCTGGAGAGATGTGTAATCAGACCTCACACTGCTGTGCTCTGTGCTCTCTGCAGCCAGTGTTATGTACTGTCCCTGGAGAGATGTGTAATCAGACCTCACACTGCTGTGCTCTGTGCTCTCTGCAGCCAGTGTTATGTATTGTCCCTGGAGAGATGTGTAATCAGACCTCACACTGCTGTGCTCTGTGCTCTCTGCAGCCAGTGTTATGTATTGTCCCTGGAGAGATGTGTAATCAGACCTCACACTGCTGTGCTCTGTGCTCTCTGCAGACAGTGTTATGTACTGTCCCTGGAGAGAGGTGTAATCAGACCTCACACTGCTGTGCTCTGTGCTCTCTGCAGCCAGTGTAATGTATTGTCCCTGGAGAGATGTGTAATCAGACCTCACACTGCTGTGCTCTGTGCTCTCTGCAGCCAGTGTTATGTATTGTCCCTGGAGAGATGTGTAATCAGACCTCACACTGCTGTGCTCTGTGCTCTCTGCAGCCAGTGTTATGTATTGTCCCTGGAGAGATGTGTAATCAGACCTCACACTGCTGTGCTCTGTGCTCTCTGCAGCCAGTGTTATGTATTGTCCCTGGAGAGATGTGTAATCAGACCTCACACTGCTGTGCTCTGTGCTCTCTGCAGCCAGTGTTATGTATTGTCCCTGGAGAGATGTGTAATCAGACCTCACACTGCTGTGCTCTGTGCTCTGTGCAGCCAGTGTTATGTACTGTCCCTGGAGAGATGTGTAATCAGACCTCACACTGCTGTGCTCTGTGCTCTCTGCAGCCAGTGTTATGTACTGTCCCTGGAGAGATGTGTAATCAGACCTCACACTGCTGTGCTCTGTGCTCTCTACAGCCAGTGTTATGTACTGTCCCTGGAGAGACGTGTAATCAGACCTCACACTGCTGTGCTCTGTGCAGCCAGTGTTATGTACTGTCCCTGGAGAGATGTGTAATCAGACCTCACACTGCTGTGCTCTGTGCTCTCTGCAGCCAGTGTTATGTATTGTCCCTGGAGAGATGTGTAATCAGACCTCACACTGCTGTGCTCTGTGCTCTGTGCAGCCAGTGTTATGTACTGTCCCTGGAGAGATGTGTAATCAGACCTCACACTGCTGTGCTCTGTGCTCTCTGCAGCCAGTGTTATGTACTGTCCCTGGAGAGATGTGTAATCAGACCTCACACTGCTGTGCTCTGTGCTCTCTGCAGCCAGTGTTATGTATTGTCCCTGGAGAGATGTGTAATCAGACCTCACACTGCTGTGCTCTGTGCTCTCTGCAGACAGTGTTATGTACTGTCCCTGGAGAGAGGTGTAATCAGACCTCACACTGCTGTGCTCTGTGCTCTCTGCAGCCAGTGTAATGTATTGTCCCTGGAGAGATGTGTAATCAGACCTCACACTGCTGTGCTCTGTGCTCTCTGCAGCCAGTGTTATGTATTGTCCCTGGAGAGATGTGTAATCAGACCTCACACTGCTGTGCTCTGTGCTCTCTGCAGCCAGTGTTATGTACTGTCCCTGGAGAGATGTGTAATCAAACCCCACACTGCTGTGCTCTGTGCTCTCTGCAGCCAGTGTTATGTACTGTCCCTGTAGAGATGTGTAATCAGACCTCACACTGCTGTGCTCTGTGCTCTCTGCAGCCAGTGTTATGTATTGTCCCTGGAGAGATGTGTAATCAGACCTCACACTGCTGTGCTCTGTGCAGCCAGTGTTATGTACTGTCCCTGGAGAGATGTGTAATCAGACCTCACACTGCTGTGCTCTGTGCTCTCTGCAGCCAGTGTTATGTATTGTCCCTGGAGAGATGTGTAATCAGACCTCACACTGCTGTGCTCTGTGCTCTCTGCAGCCAGTGTTATGTATTGTCCCTGGAGAGATGTGTAATCAGACCTCACACTGCTGTGCTCTGTGCTCTGTGCAGCCAGTGTTATGTACTGTCCCTGGAGAGATGTGTAATCAGACCTCACACTGCTGTGCTCTGTGCTCTGTGCAGCCAGTGTTATGTACTGTCCCTGGAGAGATGTGTAATCAGACCTCACACTGCTGTGCTCTGTGCTCTCTGCAGCCAGTGTTATGTACTGTCCCTGGAGAGATGTGTAATCAGACCTCACACTGCTGTGCTCTGTGCTCTCTGCAGCCAGTGTTATGTATTGTCCCTGGAGAGATGTGTAATCAGACCTCACACTGCTGTACTCTGTGCTCTCTGCAGCCAGTGTTATGTACTGTCCCTGGAGAGATGTGTAATCAGACCTCACACTGCTGTGCTCTGTGCTCTCTGCAGCCAGTGTTATGTATTGTCCCTGGAGAGATGTGTAATCAGACCTCACACTGCTGTGCTCTGTGCTCTCTGCAGCCAGTGTAATGTATTGTCCCTGGAGAGATGTGTAATCAGACCTCACACTGCTGTGCTCTGTGCTCTCTGCAGCCAGTGTTATGTATTGTCCCTGGAGAGATGTGTAATCAGACCTCACACTGCTGTGCTCTGTGCTCTCTGCAGCCAGTGTTATGTATTGTCCCTGGAGAGATGTGTAATCAGACCTCACACTGCTGTGCTCTGTGCTCTCTGCAGCCAGTGTTATGTATTGTCCCTGGAGAGATGTGTAATCAGACCTCACACTGCTGTGCTCTGTGCTCTCTGCAGCCAGTGTTATGTATTGTCCCTGGAGAGATGTGTAATCAGACCTCACACTGCTGTGCTCTGTGCTCTCTGCAGCCAGTGTTATGTACTGTCCCTGGAGAGATGTGTAATCAGACCTCACACTGCTGTGCTCTGTGCTCTCTGCAGCCAGTGTTATGTATTGTCCCTGGAGAGATGTGTAATCAGACCTCACACTGCTGTGCTCTGTGCTCTCTGCAGCCTGTGTTATGTACTGTCCCTGGAGAGATGTGTAATCAGACCTCGCACTGCTGTGCTCTGTGCTCTCTGCAGCCAGTGTTATGTATTGTCCCTGGAGAGATGTGTAATCAGACCTCGCACTGCTGTGCTCTGTGCTCTCTGCAGCCAGTGTTATGTATTGTCCCTGGATAGATGTGTAATCAGACCTCACACTGCTGTGCTCTGTACTCTCTGCAGCCAGTGTTATGTACTGTCCCTGGAGAGATGTGTAATCAGACCTCACACTGCTGTGCTCTGTGCTCTCTGCAGACAGTGTTATGTACTGTCCCTGGAGAGATGTGTAATCAGACCTCACACTGCTGTGCTCTGTCCTCTCTGCAGCCAGTGTTATATACTGTCCCTGGAGAGATGTGTAATCAGACCTCACACTGCTGTGCTCTGTGCTCTCTGCAGCCAGTGTTATGTATTGTCCCTGGAGAGATGTGTAATCAGACCTCACACTGCTGTGCTCTGTGCTCTCTGCAGCCAGTGTTATGTACTGTCCCTGGAGAGATGTGTAATCAGACCTCACACTGCTGTCCTCTGTCCTCTCTGCAGCCAGTGTTATGTATTGTCCCTGGAGAGATGTGTAATCAGACCTCACACTGCTGTGCTCTGTGCTCTCTGCTCTCTGCAGCCAGTGTTATGTATTGTCCCTGGTGAGATGTGTAATCAGACCTCACACTGCTGTGCTCTGTGCTCTCTGCTCTCTGCAGCCAGTGTTATGTATTGTCCCTGGAGAGATGTGTAATCAGACCTCACACTGCTGTCCTCTGTCCTCTCTGCAGCCAGTGTTATGTACTGTCCCTGGAGAGATGTGTAATCAGACCTCACACTGCTGTGCTCTCTGCAGCCAGTGTTATGTATTGTCCCTGGAGAGATGTGTAATCAGACCTCACACTGCTGTGCTCTGTGCTCTCTGCAGCCAGTGTTATGTACTGTCCCTGGGAGATGTGTAATCAGACCTCACACTGCTGTGCTCTGTGCTCTCTGTAGCCAGTGTTATGTATTGTCCCTGGAGAGATGTGTAATCAGACCTCACACTGCTGTGCTCTGTGCTCTCTGCAGCCAGTGTTATGTATAGTCCCTGGAGAGATGTGTATTCACACCTCACACTGCTGTGCTCTGTGCTCTCTGCAGTCAGTGTTATGTATTGTCCCTGTAGAGATGTGTAATCAGACCTCACACTGCTGTGCTCTGTGCTCTCTGCAGCCAGTGTTATGTATTGTCCCTGGAGAGATGTGTAATCAGACCTCACACTGCTGTGCTCTGTGCTCTCTGCAGCCAGTGTTATGTACTGTCCCTGGAGAGATGTGTAATCAGCCCTCACACTGCTGTGCTCTGTGCTCTCTGCAGCCAGTGTTATGTACTGTCCCTGGAGAGATGTGTAATCAGCCCTCACACTGCTGTGCTCTGTGCTCTCTGCAGCCAGTGTTATGTACTGTCCCTGGAGAGATGTGTAATCAGACCTCACACTGCTGTGCTCTGTGCTCTCTGCAGCCAGTGTTATGTATTATCCCTGGAGAGATGTGTAATCAGACCTCACACTGCTGTGCTCTGTGCTCTCTGCAGCCAGTGTTATGTATTGTCCCTGGAGAGATGTGTAATCAGACCTCACACTGCTGTGCTCTGTGCTCTCTGCAGCCAGTGTTATGTATTGTCCCTGGAGAGATGTGTAATCAGACCTCACACTACTGTGCTCTGTGCTCTCTGCAGCCGGTGTTATGTATTGTCCCTGGAGAGATGTGTAATCAGACCTCACACTGCTGTGCTCTGTGCTCTCTGCAGCCAGTGTTATGTATTGTCCCTGGAGAGATGTGTAATCAGACCTCACACTGCTGTGCTCTGTGCTCTCTGCAGCCAGTGTTATGTATTGTCCCTGGAGAGATGTGTAATCAGACCTCACACTGCTGTGCTCTGTGCTCTCTGCAGCCAGTGTTATGTATTGTCCCTGGAGAGATTTGTAATCAGTCCTCACACTGCTGTGCTCTGTGCTCTCTGCAGCCAGTGTTATGTATTATCCCTGGAGAGATGTGTAATCAGACCTCACACTGCTGTGCTCTGTGCTCTCTGCACCCAGTGTTATGTACTGTCCCTGGAGAGATGTGTAATCAGACCTCACACTGCTGTGCTCTGTGCTCTCTGCAGCCAATGTTATGTACTGTCCCTGGAGAGATGTGTAATCAGACCTCACACTGCTGTGCTCTGTGCTCTCTGCAGCCAGTGTTATGTATTGTCCCTGGAGAGATGTGTAATCAGACCTCACACTGCTGTGCTCTGTGCTCTCTGCAGCCAGTGTTATGTATTGTCCCTGGAGAGATGTGTAATCAAACCCCACACTGCTGTGCTCTGTGCTCTCTGCAGCTAGTGTTATGTACTGTCCCTGGAGAGATGTGTAATCAGACCTCACACTGCTGTCCTCTGTCCTCTCTGCAGCCAGTGTTATGTATTGTCCCTGGAGAGATGTGTAATCAGACCTCACACTGCTGTGCTCTGTGCTCTCTGCTCTCTGCAGCCAGTGTTATGTATTGTCCCTGGAGAGATGTGTAATCAGACCTCACACTGCTGTGCTCTGTGCTCTCTGCTCTCTGCAGCCAGTGTTATGTATTGTCCCTGGAGAGATGTGTAATCAGACCTCACACTGCTGTGCTCTGTGCTCTCTGCAGCCAGTGTTATGTACTGTCCCTGGAGAGATGTGTAATCAGACCTCACACTGCTGTGCTCTCTGCAGCCAGTGTTATGTATTGTCCCTGGAGAGATGTGTAATCAGACCTCACACTGCTGTGCTCTGTGCTCTCTGTAGCCAGTGTTATGTATTGTCCCTGGAGAGATGTGTAATCAGACCTCACACTGCTGTGCTCTGTGCTCTCTGCAGCCAGTGTTATGTATAGTCCCTGGAGAGATGTGTATTCACACCTCACACTGCTGTGCTCTGTGCTCTCTGCAGTCAGTGTTATGTATTGTCCCTGTAGAGATGTGTAATCAGACCTCACACTGCTGTGCTCTGTGCTCTCTGCAGCCAGTGTTATGTATTGTCCCTGGAGAGATGTGTAATCAGACCTCACACTGCTGTGCTCTGTGCTCTCTGCAGCCAGTGTTATGTACTGTCCCTGGAGAGATGTGTAATCAGCCCTCACACTGCTGTGCTCTGTGCTCTCTGCAGCCAGTGTTATGTACTGTCCCTGGAGAGATGTGTAATCAGCCCTCACACTGCTGTGCTCTGTGCTCTCTGCAGCCAGTGTTATGTACTGTCCCTGGAGAGATGTGTAATCAGACCTCACACTGCTGTGCTCTGTGCTCTCTGCAGCCAGTGTTATGTATTATCCCTGGAGAGATGTGTAATCAGACCTCACACTGCTGTGCTCTGTGCTCTCTGCAGCCAGTGTTATGTATTGTCCCTGGAGAGATGTGTAATCAGACCTCACACTGCTGTGCTCTGTGCTCTCTGCAGCCAGTGTTATGTATTGTCCCTGGAGAGATGTGTAATCAGACCTCACACTACTGTGCTCTGTGCTCTCTGCAGCCAGTGTTATGTATTGTCCCTGGAGAGATGTGTAATCAGACCTCACACTGCTGTGCTCTGTGCTCTCTGCAGCCAGTGTTATGTATTGTCCCTGGAGAGATGTGTAATCAGACCTCACACTGCTGTGCTCTGTGCTCTCTGCAGCCAGTGTTATGTACTGTCCCTGGAGAGATGTGTAATCAGACCTCACACTGCTGTGCTCTGTGCTCTCTGCAGCCAGTGTTATGTATTGTCCCTGGAGAGATGTGTAATCAGTCCTCACACTGCTGTGCTCTGTGCTCTCTGCAGCCAGTGTTATGTATTATCCCTGGAGAGATGTGTAATCAGACCTCACACTGCTGTGCTCTGTGCTCTCTGCACCCAGTGTTATGTACTGTCCCTGGAGAGATGTGTAATCAGACCTCACACTGCTGTGCTCTGTGCTCTCTGCAGCCAATGTTATGTACTGTCCCTGGAGAGATGTGTAATCAGACCTCACACTGCTGTGCTCTGTGCTCTCTGCAGCCAGTGTTATGTACTGTCCCTGGAGAGATGTGTAATCAGACCTCACACTGCTGTGCTCTGTGCTCTGTGCTCTCTGCAGCCAGTGTTATGTATTGTCCCTGGAGAGATGTGTAATCAGTCCTCACACTGCTGTGCTCTGTGCTCTCTGCAGCCAGTGTTATGTACTGTCCCTGGAGAGATGTGTAATCAGACCTCACACTGCTGTGTTCTGTGCTCTCTGCAGTCAGTGTATTGTCCCTGGGGAGATGTGTAATCAGACCTCACACTGCTGTGCTCTGTGCTCTCTGCAGCCAGTGTGAGGTATTGTCCCTGGAGAGATGTGTAATCAGACCTCACACTGCTGTGCTCTGTGCTCTCTGCAGCCAGTGTTATGTATTGTCCTTGGAGAGATGTGTAATGAGACCCCACACTGCTGTGCTCTGTGCTCTCTGCAGCCAGTGTTATGTACTGTCCCTGGAGAGATGTGTAATCAGACCTCACACTGCTGTGCTCTGTGCTCTCTGCAGCCAGTGTTATGTATTATCCCTGGAGAGATGTGTAATCAGACCTCACACTGCTGTGCTCTGTGCTCTCTGCAGCCAGTGTTATGTACTGTCCCTGGAGAGATGTGTAATCAGACCTCACACTGCTGTGCTCTGTGCTCTCTGCAGCCAGTGTTATGTACTGTCCCTGGAGAGATGTGTAATCAGACCTCACACTGCTGTGCTCTGTGCTCTCTGCTGCCAGTGTTATTTATTGTCCCTGGAGAGATGTGTAATCAGACCTCACACTGCTGTGCTCTGTGCTCTCTGCAGCCAGTGTTATGTACTGTCCCTGGAGAGATGTGTAATCAGACCTCACACTGCTGTGCTCTGTGCTCTCTGCAGCCAATGTTATGTACTGTCCCTGGAGAGATGTGTAATCAGACCTCACACTGCTGTGCTCTGTGCTCTCTGCAGCCAGTGTTATGTACTGTCCCTGGAGAGATGTGTAATCAGACCTCACACTGCTGTGCTCTGTGCTCTCTGCAGCCAGTGTTATGTATTGTCCCTGGAGAGATGTGTAATCAGACCTCACACTGCTGTGCTCTGTGCTCTCTGCAGCCAGTGTTATGTATTGTCCCTGGAGAGATGTGTAATCAGACCTCACACTGCTGTGCTCTGTGCTCTCTGCAGCCAGTGTTATGTATTGTCACTGGAGAGATGTATAATCAGACCTCACACTGCTGTGCTCTGTGCTCTCTGCAGCCAGTGTTATGTACTGTCCCTGGAGAGATGTGTAATCAGACCTCACACTGCTGTGCTCTGTGCTCTGTGCTCTCTGCAGCCAGTGTTATGTATTGTCCCTGGAGAGATGTGTAATCAGACCTCACACTGCTGTGCTCTGTACTCTCTGCAGCCAGTGTTATGCATTGTCCCTGGAGAGATGTGTAATCAGACCTCACACTGCTGTGCTCTGTGCTCTCTGCTGCCAGTGTTATGTATTGTCCCTTGAGAGATGGGTAATCAGACCTCACACTGCTGTGCTCTGTGCTCTCTGCAGCCAGTGTTATGTACTGTCCCTGGAGAGATGTGTAATCAGACCTCACACTGCTGTGCTCTGTGCTCTCTGCAGCCAGTGTTATGTATTGTCCTGGAGAGATGTGTAATCAGACCTCACACTGCTGTGCTCTGTGCTCTCTGCAGCCAGTGTTATGTATTGTCCCTGGAGAGATGTGTAATCACACCTCACACTGCTGTGCTCTGTGCTCTCTGCAGCCAGTGTTATGTACTGTCCCTGGAGATATGTGTAATCAGACCTCACACTGCTGTGCTCTGTGCTCTCTGCAGCCAGTGTTATGCATTGTCCCTGGAGAGATGTGTAATCAGACCTCACACTGCTGTGCTCTGTGCTCCCTGCAGCCAGTGTTATGTATTGTCCCTGGAGAGAGGTGTAATCAGACCTCACACTGCTGTGCTCTGTGCTCTCTGTAGCCAGTGTTATGTATTGTCCCTGGAGAGATGTGTAATCAGACCTCACACTGCTGTGCTCTGTGCTCTCTGCAGCCAGTGTTATGTACTGTCCCTGGAGAGATGTGTAATCAGACCTCACACTGCTGTGCTCTGTGCTCTCTGCAGCCAGTGTTATGTATTGTCCCTGGAGAGATGTGTAATCAGACCTCACACTGCTGTGCTCTGTGCTCTCTGCAGCCAGTGTTATGTAGTGTCTCTGGAGAGATGTGTAATCAGACCTCACACTGCTGTGCTCTGTGCTCTCTGCAGCCAGTGTTATGTACTGTCCCTGGAGAGATGTGTAATCAGACCTCACACTGCTGTGTTCTGTGCTCTCTGCAGTCAGTGTATTGTCCCTGGGGAGATGTGTAATCAGACCTCACACTGCTGTGCTCTGTGCTCTCTGCAGCCAGTGTGAGGTATTGTCCCTGGAGAGATGTGTAATCAGACCTCACACTGCTGTGCTCTGTGCTCTCTGCAGCCAGTGTTATGTATTGTCCTTGGAGAGATGTGTAATGAGACCCCACACTGCTGTGCTCTGTGCTCTCTGCAGCCAGTGTTATGTACTGTCCCTGGAGAGATGTGTAATCAGACCTCACACTGCTGTGCTCTGTGCTCTCTGCAGCCAGTGTTATGTATTATCCCTGGAGAGATGTGTAATCAGACCTCACACTGCTGTGCTCTGTGCTCTCTGCAGCCAGTGTTATGTACTGTCCCTGGAGAGATGTGTAATCAGACCTCACACTGCTGTGTTCTGTGCTCTCTGCAGCCAGTGTTATGTATTGTCCCTGGAGAGATGTGTAATTAGACCTCACACTGCTGTGCTCTGTGCTCTCTGCAGCCAGTGTTATGTATTGTCCCTGGAGAGATGTGTAATCAGACCTCACACTGCTGTGCTCTGTGCTCTCTGCAGCCAGTGTTATGTATTGTCCCTGGAGAGATGTGTAATCAGACCTCACACTGCTGTGCTCTGTGCTCTCTGCAGCCAGTGTTATGTATTGTCCCTGGAGAGATGTGTAATCAGACCTCACACTGCTGTGCTCTGTGCTCTCTGCAGCCAGTGTTATGTACTGTCCCTGGAGAGATGTGTAATCAGACCTCACACTGCTGTGCTCTGTGCTCTCTGCAGCCAGTGTTATGTATTGTCCCTGGAGAGATGTGTAATCAGACCTCACACTGCTGTGCTCTGTACTCTCTGCAGCCAGTGTTATGCATTGTCCCTGGAGAGATGTGTAATCAGACCTCACACTGCTGTGCTCTGTGCTCTCTGCTGCCAGTGTTATGTATTGTCCCTAGAGAGATGGGTAATCAGACCTCACACTGCTGTGCTCTGTGCTCTCTGCAGCCAGTGTTATGTACTGTCCCTGGAGAGATGTGTAATCAGACCTCACACTGCTGTGCTCTGTGCTCTCTGCAGCCAGTGTTATGTACTGTCCCTGGAGAGATGTGTAATCAGACCTCACACTGCTGTGCTCTGTGCTCTCTGCAGCCAGTGTTATGTATTGTCCTGGAGAGATGTGTAATCAGACCTCACACTGCTGTGCTCTGTGCTCTCTGCAGCCAGTGTTATGTATTGTCCCTGGAGAGATGTGTAATCACACCTCACACTGCTGTGCTCTGTGCTCTCTGCAGCCAGTGTTATGTACTGTCCCTGGAGATATGTGTAATCAGACCTCACACTGCTGTGCTCTGTGCTCTCTGCAGCCAGTGTTATGCATTGTCCCTGGAGAGATGTGTAATCAGACCTCACACTGCTGTGCTCTGTGCTCCCTGCAGCCAGTGTTATGTATTGTCCCTGGAGAGAGGTGTAATCAGACCTCACACTGCTGTGCTCTGTGCTCTCTGTAGCCAGTGTTATGTATTGTCCCAGGAGAGATGTGTAATCAGACCTCACACTGCTGTGCTCTGTGCTCTCTGCAGCCAGTGTTATGTACTGTCCCTGGAGAGATGTGTAATCAGACCTCACACTGCTGTGCTCTGTGCTCTCTGCAGCCAGTGTGAGGTATTGTCCCTGGAGAGATGTGTAATCAGACCTCACACTGCTGTGCTCTGTGCTCTCTGCAGCCAGTGTTATGTATTGTCCTTGGAGAGATGTGTAATCAGACCTCACACTGCTGTGCTCTGTGCTCTCTGCAGCCAGTGTTATGTATTGTCCCTGGAGAGATGTGTAATCAGACCTCACACTGCTGTGCTCTGTGCTCTCTGCAGCCAGTGTTATGTATTGTCCCTGGAGAGATGTGTAATCAGACCTCACACTGCTGTGCTCTGTGCTCTCTGCAGCCAGTGTGAGGTATTGTCCCTGGAGAGATGTGTAATCAGACCTCACACTGCTGTGCTCTGTGCTCTCTGCAGCCAGTGTTATGTACTGTCCCTGGAGAGATGTGTAATCAGACCTCACACTGCTGTGCTCTGTGCTCTCTGCAGCCAGTGTTATGTATTATCCCTGGAGAGATGTGTAATCAGACCTCACACTGCTGTGCTCTGTGCTCTCTGCAGCCAGTGTTATGTACTGTCCCTGGAGAGATGTGTAATCAGACCTCACACTGCTGTGTTCTGTGCTCTCTGCAGCCAGTGTTATGTATTGTCCCTGGAGAGATGTGTAATCAGACCTCACACTGCTGTGCTCTGTGCTCTCTGCAGCCAGTGTTATGTATTGTCCCTGGAGAGATGTGTAATTAGACCTCACACTGCTGTGCTCTGTGCTCTCTGCAGCCAGTGTTATGTATTGTCCCTGGAGAGATGTGTAATCAGACCTCACACTGCTGTGCTCTGTGCTCTCTGCAGCCAGTGTTATGTATTGTCCCTGGAGAGATGTGTAATCAGACCTCACACTGCTGTGCTCTGTGCTCTCTGCAGCCAGTGTTATGTACTGTCCCTGGAGAGATGTGTAATCAGACCTCACACTGCTGTGCTCTGTGCTCTCTGCAGCCAGTGTTATGTATTGTCCCTGGAGAGATGTGTAATCAGACCTCACACTGCTGTGCTCTGTGCTCTCTGCAGCCAGTGTTATGTATTGTCCCTGGAGAGATGTGTAATCAGACCTCACACTGCTGTGCTCTGTGCTCTCTGTAGCCAGTGTTATGTATTGTCCCTGGAGAGATGTCAGACCTCACACTGCTGTGCTCTGTGCTCTCTGTAGCCAGTGTTATGTATTGTCCCTGGAGAGATGTGTAATCAGACCTCACACTGCTGTGCTCTGTGCTCTCTGCAGCCAGTGTTATGTACTGTCCCTGGAGAGATGTGTAATCAGACCTCACACTGCTGTGCTCTGTGCTCTCTGCAGCCAGTGTTATGTACTGTCCCTGGAGAGATGTGTAATCAGACCTCACACTGCTGTGCTCTGTGCTCTCTGCAGCCAGTGTTATGTATTGTCCCTGGAGAGATGTGTAATCAGACCTCACACTGCTGTGCTCTGTGCTCTCTGCAGCCAGTGTTATGTATTGTCCCTGGAGAGATGTGTAATCAGACCTCACACTGCTGTGCTCTGTGCTCTCTGCAGCCAGTGTTATGTATTGTCCCTGGAGAGATGTGTAATCATACCTCACACTGCTGTGCTCTGTGCTCTCTGCAGCCAGTGTTATGTATTGTCCCTGGGGAGATGTGTAATCAGACCTCACACTGCTGTGCTCTGTGCTCTCTGCAGCCAGTGTTATGTATTGTCCCTGGAGAGATGTGTAATCAGACCTCACACTGCTGTGCTCTGTGCTCTCTGCAGCCAGTGTTATGTATTGTCCCTGGAGAGATGTGTAATCAGACCTCACACTGCTGTGCTCTGTGCTCTCTGCAGCCAGTGTTATGTATTGTCCCTGGAGAGATGTGTAATCAGACCTCACACTGCTGTGCTCTGTGCTCTCTGCAGCCAGTGTTATGTACTGTCCCTGGAGAGATGTGTAATCAGACCTCACACTGCTGTGCTCTGTGCTCTCTGCAGCCAGTGTTATGTATTGTCCCTGGAGAGATGTGTAATCAGACCTCACACTGCTGTGCTCTGTGCTCTCTGCAGCCAGTGTTATGTATTGTCCCTGGAGAGATGTGTAATCAGACCTCACACTGCTGTGCTCTGTGCTCTGTGCTCTCTGTAGCCAGTGTTATGTATTGTCCCTGGAGAGATGTCAGACCTCACACTGCTGTGCTCTGTGCTCTCTGTAGCCAGTGTTATGTATTGTCCCTGGAGAGATGTGTAATCAGACCTCACACTGCTGTGCTCTGTGCTCTCTGCAGCCAGTGTTATGTATTGTCCCTGGAGAGATGTCAGACCTCACACTGCTGTGCTCTGTGCTCTCTGTAGCCAGTGTTATGTATTGTCCCTGGAGAGATGTGTAATCAGACCTCACACTGCTGTGCTCTGTGCTCTCTGCAGCCAGTGTTATGTATTGTCCCTGGAGAGATGTCAGACCTCACACTGCTGTGCTCTGTGCTCTCTGTAGCCAGTGTTATGTATTGTCCCTGGAGAGATGTGTAATCAGACCTCACACTGCTGTGCTCTGTGCTCTCTGCAGCCAGTGTTATGTATTGTCCCTGGAGAGATGTCAGACCTCACACTGCTGTGCTCTGTGCTCTCTGTAGCCAGTGTTATGTATTGTCCCTGGAGAGATGTGTAATCAGACCTCACACTGCTGTGCTCTGTGCTCTCTGCAGCCAGTGTTATGTATTGTCCCTGGAGAGATGTGTAATCAGACCTCACACTGCTGTGCTCTGTGCTCTCTGCAGCCAGTGTTATGTATTGTCCCTGGAGAGATGTGTAATCAGACCTCACACTGCTGTGCTCTGTGCTCTCTGCAGCCAGTGTTATGTATTGTCCCTGGAGAGATGTGTAATCAGACCTCACACTGCTGTGCTCTGTGCTCTCTGCAGCCAGTGTTATGTATTGTCCCTGGAGAGATGTGTAATCAGACCTCACACTGCTGTGCTCTGTGCTCTCTGCAGCCAGTGTTATGTATTGTCCCTGGAGAGATGTGTAATCAGACCTCACACTGCTGTGCTCTGTGCTCTCTGCAGCCAGTGTTATGTACTGTCCCTGGAGAGATGTGTAATCAGACCTCACACTGCTGTGCTCTGTGCTCTCTGCAGCCAGTGTTATGTATTGTCCCTGGAGAGATGTGTAATCATACCTCACACTGCTGTGCTCTGTGCTCTCAGCAGCCAGTGTTATGTATTGTCCCTGGGGAGATGTGTAATCAGACCTCACACTGCTGTGCTCTGTGCTCTCTGCAGCCAGTGTTATGTACTGTCCCTGGAGAGATGTGTAATCAGACCTCACACTGCTGTGCTCTGTGCTCTCTGCAGCCAGTGTTATGTACTGTCCCTGGAGAGATGTGTAATCAGACCTCACACTGCTGTGCTCTGTGCTCTCTGCAGCCAGTGTTATGTATTGTCCCTGGAGAGATGTGTAATCAGACCTCACACTGCTGTGCTCTGTGCTCTCTGCAGCCAGTGTTATGTATTGTCCCTGGAGAGATGTGTAATCAGACCTCACACTGCTGTGCTCTGTGCTCTCTGCAGCCAGTGTTATGTATTGTCCCTGGAGAGATGTGTAATCAGACCTCACACTGCTGTGCTCTGTGCTCTCTGCAGCCAGTGTTATGTATTGTCCCTGGAGAGATGTGTAATCAGACCTCACACTGCTGTGCTCTGTGCTCTCTGCAGCCAGTGTTATGTATTGTCCCTGGAGAGATGTGTAATCAGACCTCACACTGCTGTGCTCTGTGCTCTCTGCAGCCAGTGTTATGTATTGTCCCTGCAGAGATGTGTAATCAGGCCTCACACTACTGTGCTCTGTGCTCTCTGCAGCCAGTGTTATGTACTGTCCCTGGAGAGATGTGTAATCAGACCTCACACTGCTGTGCTCTGTGCTCTCTGCAGCCAGTGTTATGTACTGTCCCTGGAGAGATGTGTAATCAGACCTCACACTGCTGTGCTCTGTGCTCTCTGCAGCCAGTGTTATGTACTGTCCCTGGAGAGATGTGTAATCAGACCTCACACTGCTGTGCTCTGTGCTCTCTGCAGCCAGTGTTATGTATTGTCCCTGGAGAGATGTGTAATCAGACCTCACACTGCTGTGCTCTGTGCTCTCTGCAGCCAGTGTTATGTATTGTCCCTGGAGAGATGTGTAATCAGACCTCACACTGCTGTGCTCTGTGCTCTCTGCAGCCAGTGTTATGTATTGTCCCTGGAGAGATGTGTAATCATACCTCACACTGCTGTGCTCTGTGCTCTCTGCAGCCAGTGTTATGTATTGTCCCTGGGGAGATGTGTAATCAGACCTCACACTGCTGTGCTCTGTGCTCTCTGCAGCCAGTGTTATGTACTGTCCCTGGAGAGATGTGTAATCAGACCTCACACTGCTGTGCTCTGTGCTCTCTGCAGCCAGTGTTATGTACTGTCCCTGGAGAGATGTGTAATCAGACCTCACACTGCTGTGCTCTGTGCTCTCTGCAGCCAGTGTTATGTATTGTCCCTGGAGAGATGTGTAATCAGACCTCACACTGCTGTGCTCTGTGCTCTCTGCAGCCAGTGTTATGTATTGTCCCTGGAGAGATGTGTAATCAGACCTCACACTGCTGTGCTCTGTGCTCTCTGCAGCCAGTGTTATGTATTGTCCCTGGAGAGATGTGTAATCAGACCTCACACTGCTGTGCTCTGTGCTCTCTGCAGCCAGTGTTATGTACTGTCCCTGGAGAGATGTGTAATCAGACCTCACACTGCTGTGCTCTGTGCTCTCTGCAGCCAGTGTTATGTACTGTCCCTGGAGAGATGTGTAATCAGACCTCACACTGCTGTGCTCTGTGCTCTCTGCAGCCAGTGTTATGTATTATCCCTGGTGAGATGTGTAATCAGACCTCACACTGCTGTGCTCTGTGCTCTCTGCAGCCAGTGTTATGTATTGTCCCTGGAGAGATGTGTAATCAGACCTCACACTGCTGTGCTCTGTACTCTCTGCAGCCAGTGTTATGTATTGTCCCTGGAGTGATGTGTAATCACACCTCACACTGCTGTGCTCTGTGCTCTCTGCAGCCAGTGTTATGTATTGTCCCTGGAGAGACGTGTAATCAGACCTCACACTGCTGTGCTCTGTGCTCTCTGCAGCCAGTGTTATGTACTGTCCCTGGAGAACACTGCCCCCCTGTCCATGGCAGGGACTAGTACTGCAGCTTCATTCCCAGATTTGTAACTTCCAATATTTGTAACTTTTTTTCAGATTGTGACAATTTTAGCAAACCTTTCCATCCTAGAGCAGAGCGCAGCGGAAATCCAGCAGGAAAACGGTAAATTGCTGCAAAACAATAAAAATGATGCAATGAGTCACCAGATCCAACCCGACCCAATTACATAATAACAGCACCGGCCGCAGACTACAGCATCACCGGGAATAGATACACCACAGAACAACACACAACCCCCCCCTCTAATAACAGGCCACCCCCTCTAATAACAGGCCACCCCCTCTAATAACAGGCCACCCCCTCTAATAACAGGCCACACCCTCTAATAACAGGCCACACCCTCTAATAACAGACCACCCCTTCTAATAACAGACCACACCCTCTAATAACAGACCACCCCCTCTAATAACAGACCACCCCCTCTAATAACATCCCACCCCCTCTAATAACAGGCCACACCCTCTAATAACATCCCACCCCCTCTAATAACAGGCCACACCCTCTAATAACAGACCACCCCCTCTAATAACAGACCACCCCCTCTAATAACATCCCACTCCCTCTAATAACAAGCCACCCCCTCTAATAACAGGCCACCCCCTCTAATAACAGGCCACCCCCTCTAATAACAGACCACACCCTCTAATAACAGACCACACCCTCTAATAACAGACCACCCCTTCTAATAACAGGCCACACCCTCTAATAACAGACCACCCCCTCTAATAACTACCCACCCCCTCTAATAACATCCCACCCCCTCTAATAACAGGCCAGCCCCTCTATTAACATCCCACCCCCTCTAATAACATCCCACCCCCTCTAATAACACCCCACCCCCTCTAATAACACCCCACCCCCTCTAATAACATCCCACCTCCTCTAATAACATCCCGCCCCCTCTAATAACATCCCACCCCCTCTAATATCATCCCACCCCCTCTAATAACATCCCACCCCCTCTAATATCATCCCACCCCCTCTAATATCATCCCACCCCCTCTAATAACATCCCACCCCCTCTAATAACAGACCCACCCCCTGTAATAACAGACCAGCCCCTCTAATAACATCCCACCCCCTCTAATAACAGACCAACCCCTCTAATATCATCCCACCCCCTCTAATAACATCCCACCCTCTATAATAACACCCCACCCCCTATAATATCATCCCACCCCCTCTAATAACATCCCTCACCCTCTAATAACATCCCACCCCCTCTAATATCATCCCACCCCCTCTAATATCATCCCACCCCCTCTAATATCATCCCACCCCCTCTAATAACATCCCACCACCTCTAATAACACTCCACCCCCTCTAATACCATCCCACCCCCTCTAATAACAGACCACCCCCTCTAATAACAGACCACCCCCTCTAATACCATCCCACCCCCTCTAATAACACCCCACCCCCTCTAATAACACCCCACCCCCTCTAATAACACCCCACCCCCTCTAATATCATCCCACTCCCTCTATAATAACAGGCCACACCCTCTAATAACAGGCCACACCCTCTAATAACACCCCACACCCTCTAATAACATCCCTCTAATAACATCCCACCCCCTCTAATAACAGACCACACCCTCTAATAACATCCCACCCCCTCTAATATCATCCCACCCCCTCTAATAACATCCCACCCCCTCTAATATCATCCCACCCCCGCCAATAACATCCCACCCCCTCTAATATCATCCCACCCCCTCTAATAACATCCCACCCCCTCTAATATCATCCCACCCCCTCTAATATCATCCCACTCCCTCTATAATAACAGGCCACACCCTCTAATAACAGGCCACACCCTCTAATAACAGACCACACCCTCTAATAACACCCCACACCCTCTAATAACATCCCTCTAATAACATCCCACCCCCTCTAATAACAGACCACACCCTCTAATAACATCCCACCCCCTCTAATATCATCCCACCCCCTCTAATAACATCCCACCCCCTCTAATATCATCCCACCCCCTCTAATAACATCCCACCCCCTCTAATAACATCCCACCCCCTCTAATATCATCCCACCCCCTCTAATAACATCCCACCCCCTCTAATAACATCCCACCCCCTCTAATATCATCCCACCCCCTCTAATAACATCCCACCCCCTCTAATAACATCCCACCCCCTCTAATATCATCCCACCCCCTCTAATATCATCCCACCCCCTCTAATAACATCCCACCCCCTCTAATAACATCCCACCCCTTCTAATAACACCCCACCCCCTATAATATCATCCCACATCCTCTATAATAACACCCCACCTCCTCTAATATCATCCCACCCCCTCTATAATAACAGGCCACACCCACTTAAAACAGGCCACACCCTCTAATAACACACCACACCCTCTAATAACACCCCACACCCTCTAATGACATCCCTCTAATAACAGACCACACCCTCTAATAACATCCCTCCCCCGCTAATAACATCCCACCCCCGCTAATAACATCCCAACCCCTCTAATAACAGACCACCCCCTCTAATAACATCCCACCCCCTCTAATAACATCCCAACCCCTCTAATATCATCCCACCCCCTCTAATAACAGACCACCCCCTCTAATAACAGACCACCCCCTCTAATAACATCCCACCCCCTCTAATAACATCCCAACCCCTCTAATATCATCCCACCCCCTCTATTATCATCCCACCCCCTCTAATAACATCCCACCCCCTCTAATAACATCCCACCACCTCTAATATCATCCCACCCCCTCTAATATCATCCCACCCCCTCTAATAACATCCCACCCCCTCTAATATCATCCCACCCCCTCTAATATCATCCCACCCCCTCTAATAACAGACCACTCCCTCTAATAACATCCCACCCCCTCTAATATCATCCCACCCCTCTAATAACACCCCACCCCCTCTAATATCATCCCACCCCCTCTATAATAACAGGCCACACCCTCTAATAACAGGCCACACCCTCTAATAACATACCACACCCTCTAATAACACCCCACACCCTCTAATAACATCCCTCTAATAACATCCCACCCCCTCTAATAACATCCCACCCCCTCTAATAACAAACCACACTCTCTAATAACAGACCACACCCTCTAATAACATCCCTCCCCCGCCAATAACATCCCACCCCCGCTAATAACATCCCAACCCCTCTAATAACATCCCACCCCCTCTAATAACATCCCACCCCCTCTAATAACATCCCACCCCCTCTAATAATATCCCACCCCCTCTAATAATATCCCACCCCCTCTAATAAAATCCTCCCCCTCTAATAACAGACCACCCCCTCTAATAACAGACCACCCCCTCTAATAACATCCCACCCCCTCTAATATCATCCCACCCCCTCTAATATCATCCCACCCCCTCTAATAAAATCCTCCCCCTCTAATAACAGACCACCCCCTCTAATAACAGACCACCCCCTCTATTATCATCCCACCACCTTTAATATCATCCCACCCCCTCTAATAACATCCCACCCCCTCTAATAACATCCCACCCCTTCTAATAACATCCCTCTCCCTCTAATAACAGAACACACCCTCTATTAACATCCGACACCCACTAATAATAGACCACCCCCTCTAATATCATCCCACCCCCTCTAATATCATCCCACCCCCTCTAATATCATCCCTCTCCCTCTAATAACATCCCACCCCCTCTAATAACATCCCACCCCCTCTTATAACATCCCACCCCTTCTAATAACATCCCTCTCCCTCTAATAACAGAACACACCCTCTATTAACATCTCACACCCTCTAATATCACCCCACCCCCTCTAATATCACCCCACCCCCTCTAATAACCGACCACCCCCTCTAATAACAGACCACCCCCTCTAATAACAGACCACCCCCTCTAATAACACACCACCCCCTCTAATAACACATCACCCCCTCACATAACATCCCACCCCCTCTAATAACATCCCACCCCCTCTAATAACATCCCACCCCCTCTAATAACATCCCACCCCCTCTAATAACAGACCACCCCCTCTAATAACAGACCACCCCCTCTAATAACAGACCACCCCCTCTAATAACATCCCACCCCCTCTAATAACATCCCACCCCCTCTAATAACAGACCACCCCCTCTAATAACAGACCACTCCCTCTAATAACAGACCACCCCCTCTAATAACAGACCACCCCCTCTAATAACCTCCCACACCATCTAATAACACCCCACACCCTCTAATAACACCCCACACCCTCTAATATCACCCCACACCCTCTAATATCACCCCACACCCTCTAATATCACCCCACACCCTCTAATAACAGACCACACCCTCTATTAACATCCCACACCCTCTAATAACATCTCACACCCTCTAATAACCTCCCACACCATCTAATAACACCCCACACCCTCTTATATCACTCCACACCCTCTAATATCACCCCACCCCCTCTAATATCATCCCACCCCTTCTATAATAACAGACCACACCCTCTAATAACATCCCACACCCCTCTAATAACAGACCACCCCCTCTAATAACATCCCACACCCTCTAATAACAGACCACCCCCTCTAATAACAGACCACCCCCTCTAATAACAGACCACCCCCTCTAATAACATCCCAACCCCTCTAATAACATCCCACCCCCTCTAATATCATCCCACCCCCTCTAATATCATCCCACCCCCTCTAATATCATCCCACCCCCTCTAATATCATCCCACCCCCTCTAATATCATCCCACCCCCGCTAATATCTACCCACCCCCTCTAATAACATCCCACCCCCTCTATTATCATCCCACCCCCTCTAATAACATCCCACCACCTCTAATATCATCCCCCCCCCTCTAATATCATCCCCCCCCCCTCTAATAACATCCCACCCCCTCTAATATTATCCCACCCCCTCTAATAACATCCCACCCCTTCTAATAACATCCCACCCCTTCTAATAACAGACCACCCCCTCTAATAACATCCCACCCCCTCTAATACCATCCCACCCCCTCTAATACCATCCCACCCCCTCTATAATAACATCCCTCTAATAACATCCCTCTCCCTCCAATAACAGACCACCCCCTCTAATATCATCCCACCCCCTCTAATATCATCCCACCCCCTCTAATAACATCCCACCCCCTCTAATAACATCCCACCCCTTCGAATAACATCCCTCACCCTCTAATATCATCCCACCCCCTCTAATACCATCCCACCCCCTCTATAATAACATCCCTCTAATAACATCCCTCTCCCTCTAATAACAGACCACCCCCTCTAATATCATCCCACCCCCTCTAATATCATCCCACCCCCTCTAATAACATCCCACCCCCTCTAATAACATCCCACCCCCTCTATAATAACATCCCTCTAATAACATCCCTCTCCCTCTAATAACAGACCACCCCCTCTAATACCATCCCACCACCTCTAATAACATCCCACACCCTCTAATACCATCCCACCCCCTCTAATACCATCCCACCCCCTCTATAATAACATCCCTCTAATAACATCCCTCTCCCTCTAATAACAGACCACCCCCTCTAATATCATCCCACCCCCTCTAATATCATCCCACCCCCTCTAATAACATCCCACCCCCTCTAATACCATCCCACCCCCTCTATAATAACATCCCTCTAATAACATCCCTCTCCCTCTAATAACAGACCACCCCCTCTAATATCATCCCACCCCCTCTAATAACATCCCACCCCCTCTAATATCATCCCACCCCCTCTAATATCATCCCACCCCCTCTAATATCATCCCACCCCCTCTAATAACATCCCACCCCCTCTAATAACATCCCACCCCCTCTAATAACATCCCACCCCTTCTAATAACATCCCTCTCCCTCTAATAATAGACCACACCCTCTAATAACATCTCACACCCTCTAATATCACCCCACCCCCTCTAATAACAGACCACCCCTCTAATAACAGGCCACACCCTCTAATAACAGACCACCCCCTCTAATAACAGACCACCCCCTCTAATAACAGACCACCCCCTCTAATAACAGACCACCCCCTCTAATAACAGACCACCCCCTCACATAACAGACCACCCCCTCTAATAACAGACCACCCCCTCTAATAACAGACCACCCCCTCTAATAACAGACCACCCCCTCTAATAACAGACCACCCCCTCTAATAACAGACCACCCCCTCTAATAACAGACCACCCCCTCTAATCACATCCCACCCCCTCTAATCACATCCCACCCCCTCTAATAACAGACCACCCCCTCTAATAACAGACCACCCCCTCTAATAACAGACCACCCCCTCTAATAACAGACCACCCCCTCAAATAACAGACCACCCCCTCTAATAACAGACCTCCCCCTCTAATAACAGACCACCCCCTCTATTAACAGACCACCCCCTCTAATAACAGACCACCCCCTCTAATAAAATCCCACCCCTTCTAATAACAGACCACCCCCTCTAATAACAGACCACACCCTCTAATAACAGACCACACCCCTCTAATAACATCCCTCTCCCTCTAATAACAGACCATACCCTCTAATAACAGACCACAACCTCTAATAACAGACCACACCCTGTAATAACAGACCACACCCTCTAATAACAGACCACACCCTCTAATAACAGACCACACCCCTCTAACATTCCTCTCCCTCTAATAACAGACCACCCCCTCTAATAACATCCCACCCCCTCTAATAACAGGCCAGCCCCTCTAATAATATCCCACCCCCTCTAATAATATCCCACCCCCTCTAATAATATCCCACCCCCTCTAATATCATCCCACCCCCTCTAATATCATCCCACCCCCTCTAATATAATCTCACCCCCTCTAATATCATCCCACCCCCTCTTATAATATCCCACCCCCTCTAATATCATCCCACCCCCTCTAATAACAGACCACCCCCTCTAATACCATCCCACCCCCTCTAATAACAGACCACCCCCTCTAATAACAGACCACCCCCTCTAATAACATCCCACACCCTCTAATAACAGACCACACCCTCTAATAACAGACCACACCCTCTAATAACAGACCACACCCCCTCTATTTACATTCCTCTCCCTCTAATAACATCCCACCCCCTCTAACAATATCCCACCCCCTCTAATAATATCCCACCCCTCCAATAATATCCCACCCCCTCTAATAAAATCCTCCCCCTGTAATAAAATCCTCCCCCTCTCATAATATCCCACCCCCTCTAATAACAGACCACCCCCTCTAATAACAGACCACCCCCTCTAATAACAGACCACCCCCTCTAATAACAGACCACCCCCTCTAATAACAGACCACACCCCTCTAATAACATCCCTCTCCCTCTAATAACAGACCACCCCCTCTAATATCATCCCACCCCTTCTAATATCATCCCACCCCCTCTAATAACAGACCACCCCCTCTAATACCATCTCACCCCCTCTAATAACAGACCACCCCCTCTAATAACAGACCACCCCCTCTAATAACAGACCACCCCCTCTAATAACATCCCACACCCTCTAATAACAGACCACACCCTCTAATAACAGACCACACCCTCTAATAACAGACCACACCCCCTCTATTTACATTCCTCTCCCTCTAATAACATCCCACCCCCTCTAACAATATCCCACCCCCTCTAATAATATCCCACCCCTCTAATAATATCCCACCCCCTCTAATAAAATCCTCCCCCTGTAATAAAATCCTCCCCCTCTAATAACAGACCACCCCCTCTAATAACAGACCACCCCCTCTAATAACAGACCACCCCCTCTAATAACAGACCACCCCCTCTAATAACAGACCACACCCCTCTAATAACATCCCTCTCCCTCTAATAACAGACCACACCCTCTAATAACAGACCACACCCCTCTAATAACAGACCACACCCCTCTAATAACATTCCTCTCCCTCTAATAACAGACCACACCCTCTAATAACAGACCACACCCTATAATAACAGACCTCACCCTTCTAATAACATTCCTCTCCCTCTTATAACAGACCATACCCTCAAATATCATCCCACCCCCTCTAATAATATCCCACCCCCTCTAATAACATCCCACCCCCTCTAATAACATCCCACCCCCTCTAATAACATCCCACCACCTCTAATAATATCCCACCCCCTCTAATAATATCCCACCCCCTCTAATAAAATCCTCCCCCTCTAATAACAGACCACCCCCTCTAATAACAGACCACCCCCTCTAATAACAGACCACCCCCTCTAATAACAGACCACCCCCTCTAATAACAGACCACCCCCTCTAATAACATCCCACCCCCTCTAATAACAGACCACCCCCTCTAATAACAGACCACCCCCTCTAATAACAGACCACCCCCTCTAATAACAGACCACCCCCTCTAATAACAGACCACCCCCTCTAATAACAGACCACCCCCTCTAATAACAGACCACCCCCTCACATAACATCTCACACCCTGTAATAACAGACCACACCCTGTAATAACAGACCACACCCTGTAATAACAGACCACACCCTGTAATAACAGATTACACCCTTTAATAACAGACCACACCCTCTAATAACAGACCACACCCTCTAATAACAGACCACACCCTCAAATATCATCCCACCCCCTCTAATAACATCCCACCCCCTCTAATAACATCCCACCCCCTCTTATAAAAGACCACACCCTCTAATAAAAGACCACACCCCTCTAATAACATTCCTCTCCCTCTAATATCACCCCACCCCCTCTAATAACATCCCACCCCCTCTAATAACATCCCACCCCCTCCAATAACATCCCACCCCCTCTAATAACATCCCATTAGCCCTCCCCGTGCCCAGCCTCTCATACTCCAGAGAGCGCACCTTCACCAGGAGGGAGAGGACAGACTAAGGGACACTAAGGAGAGAGGCCCTCCCCGTGCCCAGCCTCTCATACTCCAGAGAGCGCACCTTCTCCAGGAGGGGAGAGGACTGACTAAGGGACACTAAGGAGAGAGACCCTCCCCGTGCCCAGCCTCTCATACTCCAGAGAGCGCACCTTCACCAGGAGGGGAGAGGACAGACTAAGGGACACTAAGGAGAGAGGCCCTCCCCGTGCCCAGCCTCTCATACTCCAGAGAGCGCACCTTCACCAGGAGGGAGAGGACAGACTAAGGGACACTAAGGAGAGAGGCCCTCCCCGTGCCCAGCCTCTCATACTCGAGAGAGCGCACCTTCTCCAGGAGGGGAGAGGACTGACTAAGGGACACTAAGGAGAGAGACCCTCCCCGTGCCCAGCCTCTCATACTCCAGAGAGCGCACCTTCACCAGGAGGGGAGAGGACAGACTAAGGGACACTAAGGAGAGGCCCTCCCCGTGCCCAGCCTCTCATACTCCAGAGAGCGCACCTTCACCAGGAGGGAGAGGACAGACTAAGGGACACTAAGGAGAGAGGTCCTCCCCGTGCCCAGCCTCTCATACTCCAGAGAGCGCACCTTCACCAGGGGGGAGAGGACAGACTAAGGGACACTAAGGAGAGAGGTCCTCCCCGTGCCCAGCCTCTCATACTCCAGAGAGCGCAGCTTCACCAGGGGGGAGAGGACAGACTAAGGGGCACTAAGGAGAGAGGTCCTCCCCGTGCCCAGCCTCTCATACTCCAGAGAGCGCACCTTCACCAGGAGGGGAGAGGACAGACTAAGGGACACTAAGGAGAGAGGCCCTTCCTGTGCCCAGCCTCTCATACTCCAGAGAGCGCACCTTCACCAGGAGGGGAGAGGACAGACTAAGGGGCACTAAGGAGAGAGGTCCTCCCCGTGCCCAGCCTCTCATACTCCATAGAGCGCACCTTCACCAGGAGGAGAGGACAGACTAAGGGACACTAAGGAGAGAGGTCCTCCCCGTGCCCAGCCTCTCATACTCCATAGAGCGCACCTTCACCAGGAGGGGAGAGGACAGACTAAGGGACACTAAGGAGAGAGGTCCTCCCCGTGCCCAGCCTCTCATACTCCATAGAGCGCACCTTCACCAGGAGGGGAGAGGACAGACTAAGGGACACTAAGGAGAGAGGTCCTCCCCGTGCCCAGCCTCTCATACTCCAGAGAGCGCACCTTCACCAGGAGGGAGAGGACAGACTAAGGGACACTAAGGAGAGAGGCCCTCCCCGTGCCCAGCCTCTCATACTCCAGAGAGCGCACCTTCACCAGGAGGGAGAGGACAGACTAAGGGACACTAAGGAGAGAGGCCCTCCCCGTGCCCAGCCTCTCATACTCCAGAGAGCGCACCTTCACCAGGAGGGAGAGGACAGACTAAGGGGCACTAAGGAGAGAGGTCCTCCCCGTGCCCAGCCTCTCATACTCCAGAGAGCGCACCTTCACCAGGAGGGAGAGGAGAGACTAAGGGATACTAAGGAGAGAGGCCCTCCCCGTGCCCAGCCTCTCATACTCCAGAGAGCGCACCTTCACCAGGAGGGGAGAGGACAGACTAAGGGACACTAAGGAGAGAGGTCCTCCCCGTGCCCAGCCTCTCATACTCCAGAGAGCGCACCTTCACCAGGAGGGGAGAGGACAGACTAAGGGACACTAAGGAGAGAGGTCCTCCCCGTGCCCAGCCTCTCATACTCCAGAGAGCGCACCTTCACCAGGAGGGAGAGGACAGACTAAGGGACACTAAGGAGAGAGGCCCTCCCCGTGCCCAGCCTCTCATACTCCAGAGAGCGCACCTTCACCAGGAGGAGAGGACAGACTAAGGGGCACTAAGGAGAGAGGTCCTCCCCGTGCCCAGCCCCTCATACTCCAGAGAGCGCACCTTCACCAGGAGGAGAGGACAGACTAAGGGGCACTAAGGAGAGAGGCCCTCCCCGTGCCCAGCCTCTCATACTCCAGAGAGCGCACCTTCACCAGGAGGGGAGAGGACAGACTAAGGGACACTAAGGAGAGAGGTCCTCCCCGTGCCCAGCCTCTCATACTCCAGAGAGCGCACCTTCACCAAGGGGGAGAGGACAGACTAAGGGACATCCCACCCCTTCGAATAACATCCCTCACCCTCTAATACCATCCCACCCCCTCTAATAATATCCCTCTCCCTCTAATAACAGACCACCCCCTCTAATAATAGACCACCCCCTCTAATATCATCCCACCCCCTCTAATATCATCCCACCCCCTCTAATAACATCCCACCCCCTCTAATAACATCCCACCCCCTCTAATAACATCCCACCCCCTCTAATAACATCCCACCCCCTCTAATAACATCCCGCCCCTTCTAATAACATCCCTCTCCCTCTAATAACAGACCACCCCCTCTAATAACAGACCACCCCTCTAATAACAGACCACCCCCTCTAATAACAGACCACCCCCTCTAATAACAGACCACCCCCTCTAATAACAGACCACCCCCTCACATAACAGACCACCCCCTCTAATAACAGACCACCCCCTCTAATAACAGACCACCCCCTCTAATACCATCCCACCCCCTCTAATAATATCCCTCTCCCTCTAATAACAGACCACCCCCTCTAATAATAGACCACCCCCTCTAATATCATCCCATCCCCTCTAATATCATCCCACCCCCTCTAATAACATCCCACCCCCTCTAATATCATCCCACCCCCTCTAATATCATCCCACCCCCTCTAATATCATCCCACCCCCTCTAATATCATCCCACCCCCGCTAATATCTACCCACCCCCTCTAATAACATCCCACCCCCTCTATTATCATCCCACCCCCTCTAATAACATCCCACCACCTCTAATATCATCCCCCCCCCTCTAATATCATCCCCCCCCTCTAATAACATCCCACCCCCTCTAATATTATCCCACCCCCTCTAATAACATCCCACCCCTTCTAATAACATCCCACCCCTTCTAATAACAGACCACCCCCTCTAATAACATCCCACCCCCTCTAATACCATCCCACCCCCTCTAATACCATCCCACCCCCTCTTTAATAACATCCCTCTAATAACATCCCTCTCCCTCCAATAACAGACCACCCCCTCTAATATCATCCCACCCCCTCTAATATCATCCCACCCCCTCTAATAACATCCCACCCCCTCTAATAACATCCCACCCCTTCGAATAACATCCCTCACCCTCTAATATCATCCCACCCCCTCTAATACCATCCCACCCCCTCTATAATAACATCCCTCTAATAACATCCCTCTCCCTCTAATAACAGACCACCCCCTCTAATATCATCCCACCCCCTCTAATATCATCCCACCCCCTCTAATAACATCCCACCCCCTCTAATAACATCCCACCCCCTCTATAATAACATCCCTCTAATAACATCCCTCTCCCTCTAATAACAGACCACCCCCTCTAATACCATCCCACCACCTCTAATATCATCCCACCCCCTCTAATATCATCCCACCCCCTCTAATATCATCCCACCCCCTCTAATACCATCCCACCCCCTCTATAATAACATCCCTCTAATAACATCCCTCTCCCTCTAATAACAGACCACCCCCTCTAATATCATCCCACCCCCTCTAATATCATCCCACCCCCTCTAATAACATCCCACCCCCTCTAATAACATCCCACCCCCTCTATAATAACATCCCTCTAATAACATCCCTCTCCCTCTAATAACAGACCACCCCCTCTAATATCATCCCACCCCCTCTAATAACATCCCACCCCCTCTAATATCATCCCACCCCCTCTAATATCATCCCACCCCCTCTAATATCATCCCACCCCCTCTAATAACATCCCACCCCCTCTAATAACATCCCACCCCCTCTAATAACATCCCACCCCCTCTAATAACATCCCACCCCTTCTAATAACATCCCTCTCCCTCTAATAATAGACCACACCCTCTAATAACATCTCACACCCTCTAATATCACCCCACCCCCTCTAATAACAGACCACCCCTCTAATAACAGACCACCCCTCTAATAACAGACCACCCCCTCTAATAACAGACCACCCCCTCTAATAACAGACCACCCCCTCTAATAACAGACCACCCCCTCTAATAACAGACCACCCCCTCACATAACAGACCACCCCCTCTAATAACAGACCACCCCCTCTAATAACAGACCACCCCCTCTAATAACAGACCACCCCCTCTAATAACAGACCACCCCCTCTAATAACAGACCACCCCCTCTAATAACAGACCACCCCCTCTAATAACAGACCACCCCCTCTAATAACAGACCACCCCCTTACATAACAGACCACCCCCTCTAATCACATCCCACCCCCTCTAATCACATCCCACCCCCTCTAATAACAGACCACCCCCTCTAATAACAGACCACCCCCTCTAATAACAGACCACCCCCTCTAATAACAGACCACCCCCTCAAATAACAGACCACCCCCTCTAATAACAGACCACCCCCTCTAATAACAGACCACCCCCTCTATTAACAGACCACCCCCTCTATTAACAGACCACCCTTTCTAATAACAGACCACCCCCTCTAATAAAATCCCACCCCTTCTAATAACAGACCACCCCCTCTAATAACAGACCACACCCTCTAATAACAGACCACACCCCTCTAATAACATCCCTCTCCCTCTAATAACAGACTACACCCTCTATTAACATCTCACACCCTCTAATAACAGACCACACCCTCTAATAACAGACCACACCCCTCTAATAACATTCCTCTCCCTCTAATAACAGACCATACCCTCTAATAACAGACCACAACCTCTAATAACAGACCACACCCTGTAATAACAGACCACACCCTCTAATAACAGACCACACCCTCTAATAACAGACCACACCCCTCTAACATTCCTCTCCCTCTAATAACAGACCACCCCCTCTAATAACATCCCACCCCCTCTAATAACAGGCCAGCCCCTCTAATAATATCCCACCCCCTCTAATAATATCCCACCCCCTCTAATAATATCCCACCCCCTCTAATATCATCCCACCCCCTCTAATATCATCCCACCCCCTCTAATATAATCTCACCCCCTCTAATATCATCCCACCCCCTCTTATAATATCCCACCCCCTCTAATAACAGACCACCCCCTCTAATAACAGACCACCCCCTCTAATAACAGACCACCCCCTCTAATAACAGACCACCCCCTCTAATAACAGACCACCCCCTCTAATAACAGACCACACCCCTCTAATAACATCCCTCTCCCTCTAATAACAGACCACCCCCTCTAATATCATCCCACCCCCTCTAATATCATCCCACCCCCTCTAATAACAGACCACCCCCTCTAATACCATCCCACCCCCTCTAATAACAGACCACCCCCTCTAATAACAGACCACCCCCTCTAATAACAGACCACCCCCTCTAATAACATCCCACACCCTCTAATAACAGACCACACCCTCTAATAACAGACCACACCCTCTAATAACAGACCACACCCCCTCTATTTACATTCCTCTCCCTCTAATAACATCCCACCCCCTCTAACAATATCCCACCCCCTCTAATAATATCCCACCCCTCTAATAATATCCCACCCCCTCTAATAAAATCCTCCCCCTGTAATAAAATCCTCCCCCTCTCATAATATCCCACCCCCTCTAATAACAGACCACCCCCTCTAATAACAGACCACCCCCTCTAATAACAGACCACCCCCTCTAATAACAGACCACACCCCTCTAATAACATCCCTCTCCCTCTAATAACAGACCACCCCCTCTAATATCATCCCACCCCCTCTAATATCATCCCACCCCCTCTAATAACAGACCACCCCCTCTAATACCATCTCACCCCCTCTAATAACAGACCACCCCCTCTAATAACAGACCACCCCCTCTAATAACAGACCACCCCCTCTAATAACAGACCACCCCCTCTAATAACATCCCACACCCTCTAATAACAGACCACACCCTCTAATAACAGACCACACCCTCTAATAACAGACCACACCCCCTCTATTTACATTCCTCTCCCTCTAATAACATCCCACCCCCTCTAACAATATCCCACCCCCTCTAATAATATCCCACCCCTCTAATAATATCCCACCCCCTCTAATAAAATCCTCCCCCTGTAATAAAATCCTCCCCCTCTAATAACAGACCACCCCCTCTAATAACAGACCACCCCCTCTAATAACAGACCACCCCCTCTAATAACAGACCACACCCCTCTAATAACATCCCTCTCCCTCTAATAACAGACCACACCCTCTAATAACAGACCACACCCCTCTAATAACAGACCACACCCCTCTAATAACATTCCTCTCCCTCTAATAACAGACCACACCCTCTAATAACAGACCACACCCTATAATAACAGACCTCACCCTTCTAATAACATTCCTCTCCCTCTTATAACAGACCACCCCCTCTAATAATATCCCACCCCCTCTAATAACATCCCACCCCCTCTAATAACATCCCACCCCCTCTAATAACATCCCACCCCCTCTAATAACATCCCACCACCTCTAATAATATCCCACCCCCTCTAATAATATCCCACCCCCTCTAATAAAATCCTCCCCCTCTAATAACAGACCACCCCCTCTAATAACAGACCACACCCTCTAATAACAGACCACACCCTCAAATATCATCCCACCCCCTCTAATAACATCCCACCCCCTCTAATAACATCCCACCCCCTCTTATAAAAGACCACACCCTCTAATAAAAGACCACACCCCTCTAATAACATTCCTCTCCCTCTAATATCACCCCACCCCCTCTAATAACATCCCACCCCCTCTAATAACATCCCACCCCCTCTAATAACATCCCACCCCCTCTAATAACATCCCATTAGCCCTCCCCGTGCCCAGCCTCTCATACTCCAGAGAGCGCACCTTCACCAGGAGGGAGAGGACAGACTAAGGGACACTAAGGAGAGAGGCCCTCCCCGTGCCCAGCCTCTCATACTCCAGAGAGCGCACCTTCTCCAGGAGGGGAGAGGACTGACTAAGGGACACTAAGGAGAGAGACCCTCCCCGTGCCCAGCCTCTCATACTCCAGAGAGCGCACCTTCACCAGGAGGGGAGAGGACAGACTAAGGGACACTAAGGAGAGAGGCCCTCCCCGTGCCCAGCCTCTCATACTCCAGAGAGCGCACCTTCACCAGGAGGGAGAGGACAGACTAAGGGACACTAAGGAGAGAGGCCCTCCCCGTGCCCAGCCTCTCATACTCCAGAGAGCGCACCTTCTCCAGGAGGGGAGAGGACTGACTAAGGGACACTAAGGAGAGAGACCCTCCCCGTGCCCAGCCTCTCATACTCCAGAGAGCGCACCTTCACCAGGAGGGGAGAGGACAGACTAAGGGACACTAAGGAGAGGCCCTCCCCGTGCCCAGCCTCTCATACTCCAGAGAGCGCACCTTCACCAGGAGGGAGAGGACAGACTAAGGGACACTAAGGAGAGAGGTCCTCCCCGTGCCCAGCCTCTCATACTCCAGAGAGCGCACCTTCACCAGGGGGGAGAGGACAGACTAAGGGACACTAAGGAGAGAGGTCCTCCCCGTGCCCAGCCTCTCATACTCCAGAGAGCGCAGCTTCACCAGGGGGGAGAGGACAGACTAAGGGGCACTAAGGAGAGAGGTCCTCCCCGTGCCCAGCCTCTCATACTCCAGAGAGCGCACCTTCACCAGGAGGGGAGAGGACAGACTAAGGGACACTAAGGAGAGAGGCCCTTCCTGTGCCCAGCCTCTCATACTCCAGAGAGCGCACCTTCACCAGGAGGGGAGAGGACAGACTAAGGGGCACTAAGGAGAGAGGTCCTCCCCGTGCCCAGCCTCTCATACTCCATAGAGCGCACCTTCACCAGGAGGAGAGGACAGACTAAGGGACACTAAGGAGAGAGGTCCTCCCCGTGCCCAGCCTCTCATACTCCATAGAGCGCACCTTCACCAGGAGGGGAGAGGACAGACTAAGGGACACTAAGGAGAGAGGTCCTCCCGTGCCCAGCCTCTCATACTCCAGAGAGCGCACCTTCACCAGGAGGGAGAGGACAGACTAAGGGACACTAAGGAGAGAGGTCCTCCCCGTGCCCAGCCTCTCATACTCCAGAGAGCGCCCCTTCACCAGGAGGGGAGAGGACAGACTAAGGGGCACTAAGGAGAGAGGTCCTCCCCGTGCCCAGCCTCTCATACTCCATAGAGCGCACCTTCACCAGGAGGGGAGAGGACAGACTAAGGGACACTAAGGAGAGAGGTCCTCCCCGTGCCCAGCCTCTCATACTCCAGAGAGCGCACCTTCACCAGGAGGGAGAGGACAGACTAAGGGACACTAAGGAGAGAGGCCCTCCCCGTGCCCAGCCTCTCATACTCCAGAGAGCGCACCTTCACCAGGAGGGAGAGGACAGACTAAGGGACACTAAGGAGAGAGGCCCTCCCCGTGCCCAGCCTCTCATACTCCAGAGAGTGCACCTTCACCAGGAGGGAGAGGACAGACTAAGGGGCACTAAGGAGAGAGGTCCTCCCCGTGCCCAGCCTCTCATACTCCAGAGAGCGCACCTTCACCAGGGGGGAGAGGACAGACTAAGGGACACTAAGGAGAGAGACCCTCCCCGTGCCCAGCCTCTCATACTCCAGAGAGCGCACCTTCACCCGGAGGGAGAGGAGAGACTAAGGGATACTAAGGAGAGAGGCCCTCCCCGTGCCCAGCCTCTCATACTCCAGAGAGCCACCTTCACCAGGAGGGAGAGGACAGACTAAGGGACACTAAGGAGAGAGGCCCTCCCCGTGCCCAGCCTCTCATACTCCAGAGAGCGCACCTTCACCAGGAGGAGAGGACAGACTAAGGGGCACTAAGGAGAGAGGTCCTCCCCGTGCCCAGCCCCTCATACTCCAGAGAGCGCACCTTCACCAGGAGGAGAGGACAGACTAAGGGGCACTAAGGAGAGAGGCCCTCCCCGTGCCCAGCCTCTCATACTCCAGAGAGCGCACCTTCACCAGGAGGGGAGAGGACAGACTAAGGGACACTAAGGAGAGAGGTCCTCCCCGTGCCCAGCCTCTCATACTCCAGAGAGCGCACCTTCACCAGGGGGGAGAGGACAGACTAAGGGACATCCCACCCCTTCGAATAACATCCCTCACCCTCTAATACCATCCCACCCCCTCTAATAATATCCCTCTCCCTCTAATAACAGACCACCCCCTCTAATAATAGACCACCCCCTCTAATATCATCCCACCCCCTCTAATATCATCCCACCCCCTCTAATAACATCCCACCCCCTCTAATAACATCCCACCCCCTCTAATAACATCCCACCCCCTCTAATAACATCCCACCCCCTCTAATAACATCCCGCCCCTTCTAATAACATCCCTCTCCCTCTAATAACAGACCACCCCCTCTAATAACAGACCACCCCTCTAATAACAGACCACCCCTCTAATAACAGACCACCCCCTCTAATAACAGACCACCCCCTCTAATAACAGACCACCCCCTCTAATAACAGACCACCCCCTCACATAACAGACCACCCCCTCTAATAACAGACCACCCCCTCTAATAACAGACCACCCCCTCTAATAACAGACCACCCCCTCTAATAACC
The DNA here is from genome assembly GCF_040894005.1 of Engystomops pustulosus. NCBI lineage: Eukaryota > Metazoa > Chordata > Amphibia > Anura > Leptodactylidae > Engystomops > Engystomops pustulosus. The sequence continues at coordinate 69,204 of NW_027284983.1, forward strand.
GACCACCCCCTCTAATAACCGACCACCCCCTCTAATAACAGACCACCCCCTCTAATAACAGACCACCCCCTCTAATAACAGACCACCCCCTCTAATAACAGACCACCCCCTCTAATAACAGACCACTCCCTTACATAACATCCCACCCCCTCTAATCACATCCCACCCCCTCTAATCACATCCCACCCCCTCTAATCACATCCCACCCCCTCTAATAACAGACCACCCCCTCTAATAACAGACCACCCCCTCTATTAACAGACCACCCCCTCTAATAAAATCCCACCCTTTCTAATAACAGACCACCCCCTCTAATAACAGACCACACCCCTCTAATAACATCCCTCTCCCTCTAATAACAGACCACACCCTCTATTAACATCTCACACCCTCTAATAACAGACCACACCCTCTAATAACAGACCACACCCCTCTAATAACATTCCTCTCCCTCTAATAACAGACCACAACCTCTAATAACAGACCACACCCTGTAATAACAGACCACACCCTCTAATAACAGACCACACCCTCTAATAACAGACCACACCCTCTAATAACAGACCACACCCCTCTAATAACAGACCACACCCCTCTAACATTCCTCTCCCTCTAATAACAGACCACCCCCTCTAATATCATCCCACCCCCTCTAATAACAGGCCAGCCCCTCTAATAATATCCCACCCCCTCTAATAATATCCCACCCCCTCTAATAATATCCCACCCCCTCTAATAATATCCCACCCCCTCTAATATCATCCCACCCCCTCTAATATCATCCCACCCCCTCTAATATAATCTCACCCCCTCTAATATCATCCCACCCCCTCTCATAATATCCCACCCCCTCTAATAACAGACCACCCCCTCTAATAACAGACCACCCCTCTAATAACAGACCACCCCCTCTAATAACAGACCACACCCCTCTAATAACATCCCTCTCCCTCTAATAACAGACCACCCCCTCTAATATCATCCCACCCCCTCTAATATCATCCCACCCCCTCTAATAACAGACCACCCCCTCTAATACCATCCCACCCCCTCTAATAACAGACCACCCCCTCTAATAACAGACCACCCCCTCTAATAACAGACCACCCCCTCTAATAACAGACCACCCCCTCTAATAACATCCCACACCCTCTAATAACAGACCACACCCTCTAATAACAGACCACACCCTCTAATAACAGACCACACCCCCTCTAATTACATTCCTCTCCCTCTAATAACATCCCACCCCCTCTAACAATATCCCACCCCCTCTAATAATATCCCACCCCTCTAATAATATCCCACCCCCTCTAATAAAATCCTCCCCCTGTAATAAAATCCTCCCCCTCTAATAACAGACCACCCCCTCTAATAACAGACCACCCCCTCTAATAACAGACCACCCCCTCTAATAACAGACCACACCCCTCTAATAACATCCCTCTCCCTCTAATAACAGACCACACCCTCTAATAACAGACCACACCCTCTAATAACAGACCACACCCCTCTAATAACAGACCACACCCCTCTAATAACATTCCTCTCCCTCTAATAACAGACCACACCCTCTAATAACATTCCTCTCCCTCTTATAACAGACCATACCCTCAAATATCATCCCACCCCCTCTAATAATATCCCACCCCCTCTAATAACATCCCACCCCCTCTAATAACATCCCACCCCCTCTAATAACATCCCACCCCCTCTAATAACAGGCCAGCCCCTCTAATAATATCCCACCCCCTCTAATAATATCCCACCCCCTCTAATATCATCCCACCCCCTCTAATATCATCCCACCCCCTCTAATATAATCTCACCCCCTCTAATATCATCCCACCCCCTCTCATAATATCCCACCCCCTCTAATAACAGACCACCCCCTCTAATAACAGACCACCCCCTCTAATAACAGACCACACCCCTCTAATAACATCCCTCTCCCTCTAATAACAGACCACCCCCTCTAATATCATCCCACCCCCTCTAATATCATCCCACCCCCTCTAATAACAGACCACCCCCTCTAATACCATCCCACCCCCTCTAATAACAGACCACCCCCTCTAATAACAGACCACCCCCTCTAATAACAGACCACCCCCTCTCATAACAGACCACCCCCTCTAATAACATCCCACACCCTCTAATAACAGACCACACCCTCTAATAACAGACCACACCCTCTAATAACAGACCACACCCCCTCTAATAACATCCCTCTCCCTCTAATAACAGACCACCCCCTCTAATAACAGACCACACCCCTCTAATAACAGACCACACCCCTCTAATAACATTCCTCTCCCTCTAATAACATCCCACCCCCTCTAACAATATCCCACCCCCTCTAATAATATCCCACCCCTCTAATAATATCCCACCCCCTCTAATAAAATCCTCCCCCTGTAATAAAATCCTCCCCCTCTAATAACAGACCACCCCCTCTAATAACAGACCACCCCCTCTAATAACAGACCACACCCCTCTAATAACATCCCTCTCCCTCTAATAACAGACCACCCCCTCTAATAACAGACCACACCCCTCTAATAACAGACCACACCCCTCTAATAACATTCCTCTCCCTCTAATAACAGACCACACCCTCTAATAACAGACCACACCCTATAATAACAGACCTCACCCTTCTAATAACATTCCTCTCCCTCTTATAACAGACCATACCCTCAAATATCATCCCACCCCCTCTAATAATATCCCACCCCCTCTAATAACATCCCACCCCCTCTAATAACATCCCACCCCCTCTAATAACATCCCACCCCCTCTAATAATATCCCACCCCCTCTAATAATATCCCACCCCCTCTAATAAAATCCTCCCCCTCTAATAACAGACCACCCCCTCTAATAACAGACCACCCCCTCTAATAACAGACCACCCCCTCTAATAACAGACCACCCCCTCTAATAACAGACCACCCCCTCTAATAACAGACCACCCCCTCTAATAACAGACCACCCCCTCTAATAACAGACCACCCCCTCACATAACATCTCACACCCTCTAATAACAGACCACCCCCTCACATAACATCTCACACCCTCTAATAACAGACCACACCCCTCTAATAACAGACCACACCCCTCTAATAACATTCCTCTCCCTCTAATAACAGACCACACCCTCTAATAACATTCCTCTCCCTCTTATAACAGACCATACCCTCAAATATCATCCCACCCCCTCTAATAATATCCCACCCCCTCTAATAACATCCCACCCCCTCTAATAACATCCCACCCCCTCTAATAACAGGCCAGCCCCTCTAATAATATCCCACCCCCTCTAATAATATCCCACCCCCTCTAATAATATCCCACCCCCTCTAATATCATCCCACCCCCTCTAATATCATCCCACCCCCTCTAATATAATCTCACCCCCTCTAATATCATCCCACCCCCTCTCATAATATCCCACCCCCTCTAATAACAGACCACCCCCTCTAATAACAGACCACCCCCTCTAATAACAGACCACCCCCTCTAATAACAGACCACACCCCTCTAATAACATCCCTCTCCCTCTAATAACAGACCACCCCCTCTAATATCATCCCACCCCCTCTAATATCATCCCACCCCCTCTAATAACAGACCACCCCCTCTAATACCATCCCACCCCCTCTAATAACAGACCACCCCCTCTAATAACAGACCACCCCCTCTAATAACAGACCACCCCCTCTCATAACAGACCACCCCCTCTAATAACATCCCACACCCTCTAATAACAGACCACACCCTCTAATAACAGACCACACCCTCTAATAACAGACCACACCCCCTCTAATTACATTCCTCTCCCTCTAATAACATCCCACCCCCTCTAACAATATCCCACCCCCTCTAATAATATCCCACCCCTCTAATAATATCCCACCCCCTCTAATAAAATCCTCCCCCTGTAATAAAATCCTCCCCCTCTAATAACAGACCACCCCCTCTAATAACAGACCACCCCCTCTAATAACAGACCACACCCCTCTAATAACATCCCTCTCCCTCTAATAACAGACCACCCCCTCTAATAACAGACCACACCCCTCTAATAACAGACCACACCCCTCTAATAACATTCCTCTCCCTCTAATAACAGACCACACCCTCTAATAACAGACCACACCCTATAATAACAGACCTCACCCTTCTAATAACATTCCTCTCCCTCTTATAACAGACCATACCCTCAAATATCATCCCACCCCCTCTAATAATATCCCACCCCCTCTAATAACATCCCACCCCCTCTAATAACATCCCACCCCCTCTAATAACATCCCACCCCCTCTAATAATATCCCACCCCCTCTAATAATATCCCACCCCCTCTAATAAAATCCTCCCCCTCTAATAACAGACCACCCCCTCTAATAACAGACCACCCCCTCTAATAACAGACCACCCCCTCTAATAACAGACCACCCCCTCTAATAACAGACCACCCCCTCTAATAACAGACCACCCCCTCTAATAACATCCCACCCCCTCTAATAACATCCCACCCCCTCTAATAACAGACCACCCCCTCTAATAACAGACCACCCCCTCTAATAACAGACCACCCCCTCTAATAACAGACCACCCCCTCTAATAACAGACCACCCCCTCTAATAACAGACCACCCCCTCACATAACATCTCACACCCTCTAATAACAGACCACCCCCTCACATAACATCTCACACCCTCTAATAACAGACCACACCCTGTAATAACAGACCACACCCTGTAATAACAGACCACACCCTGTAATAACAGACCACACCCTGTAATAACAGATTACACCCTTTAATAACAGACCACACCCTCTAATAACAGACCACACCCTCTAATAACAGACCACACCCTCAAATATCATCCCACCCCCTCTTATAAAAGACCACACCCTCTAATAAAAGACCACACCCCTCTAATAACATTCCTCTCCCTCTAATATCACCCCACCCCCTCTAATAACATCCCACCTCCTCTAATAACATCCCACCCCCTCTAATAACATCCCATTAGCCCTCCCCGTGCCCAGCCTCTCATACTCCAGAGAGCGCAACTTCACCAGGAGGAGAGGACAGACTAAGGGACACTAAGGAGAGAGGTCCTCCCCGTGCCCAGCCTCTCATACTCCAGAGAGCGCACCTTCACCAGGAGGGGAGAGGACAGACTAAGGGACACTAAGGAGAGAGGTCCTCCCCGTGCCCAGCCTCTCATACTCCAGAGAGCGCACCTTCACCAGGAGGGAGAGGACAGACTAAGGGACACTAAGGAGAGAGGCCCTCCCCGTGCCCAGCCTCTCATACTGCAGAGAGCGCACCTTCACCAGGAGGGGAGAGGACAGACTAAGGGACACTAAGGAGAGAGGTCCTCCCCGTGCCCAGCCTCTCATACTCCAGAGAGCGCACCTTCACCAGGAGGGAGAGGACAGACTAAGGGACACTAAGGAGAGAGGTCCTCCCCGTGCCCAGCCTCTCATACTCTAGAGAGTGCACCTTCACCAGGAGGGGAGAGGACAGACTAAGGGACACTAAGGAGAGAGGTCCTCCCCGTGCCCAGCCTCTCATACTCTAGAGAGTGCACCTTCACCAGGAGGGGAGAGGACAGACTAAGGGACACTAAGGAGAGAGGTCCTCCCCGTGCCCAGCCTCTCATACTCCAGAGAGCGCACCTTCACCAGGAGGGAGAGGGCAGACTAAGGGACACTAAGGAGAGAGGCCCTCCCAGTGCCCAGCCTCTCATACTCCAGAGAGCGAACCTTCACCAGGAGGGAGAGGACAGACTAAGGGACACTAAGGAGAGAGGTCCTCCCCGTGCCCAGCCTCTCATACTCCAGAGAGCGCACCTTCACCAGGAGGGAGAGGACAGACTAAGGGACACTAAGGAGAGAGGTCCTCCCCGTGCCCAGCCTCTCATACTCTAGAGAGTGCACCTTCACCAGGAGGGGAGAGGACAGACTAAGGGACACTAAGGAGAGAGGTCCTCCCCGTGCCCAGCCTCTCATACTCTAGAGAGTGCACCTTCACCAGGAGGGGAGAGGACAGACTAAGGGACACTAAGGAGAGAGGTCCTCCCCGTGCCCAGCCTCTCATACTCCAGAGAGCGCACCTTCACCAGGAGGGAGAGGGCAGACTAAGGGACACTAAGGAGAGAGGCCCTCCCAGTGCCCAGCCTCTCATACTCCAGAGAGCGAACCTTCACCAGGAGGGAGAGGACAGACTAAGGGACACTAAGGAGAGAGGTCCTCCCCGTGCCCAGCCTCTCATACTCCAGAGAGCGCACCTTCACCAGGAGGGGAGAGGACAGACTAAGGGGCACTAAGGAGAGAGGCCCTCCCCGTGCCCAGCCTCTCATACTCCAGAGAGCGCACCTTCACCAGGAGGGGAGAGGGCAGACTAAGGGGCACTAAGGAGAGAGGTCCTCCCCGTGCCCAGCCTCTCATACTCCAGAGAGCGCACCTTCACCAGGAGGGAGAGGACAGACTAAGGGACACTAAGGAGAGAGGCCCTCCCCGTGCCCAGCCTCTCATACTCCAGAGAGCGCACCTTCACCAGGAGGGAGAGGACAGACTAAGGGACACTAAGGAGAGAGGCCCTCCCCGTGCCCAGCCTCTCATACTCCGGAGAGCGCACCTTCACCAGGAGGGGAGAGGACAGACTAAGGGACACTAAGGAGAGAGGTCCTCCCAGTGCCCAGCCTTTCATGCTCCAGAGAGCGCACCTTCACCAGGAGGGGAGAGGACAGGCTAAGGGACACTAAGGAGAGAGGCCCTCCCCGTGCCCAGCCTCTCATACTCCAGAGAGCGCACCTTCACCAGGAGGAGAGGACAGACTAAGGGACACTAAGGAGAGAGGTCCTCCCCGTGTCCAGCCTCTCATACTCCAGAGAGCGCACCTTCACCAGGGGTAGAGGACAGACTAAGGGGCACTAAGGAGAGAGGTCCTCCCCGTGCCCAGCCTCTCATACTCCAAAGAGCGCACCTTCACCAGGAGAGGAGAGGACAGACTAAGGGACACTAAGGAGAGAGGCCCTTCCCGTGCCCAGCCTCTCATACTCCAGAGAGCGCACCTTCACCAGGAGAGGAGAGGACAGACTAAGGGACACTAAGGAGAGAGGCCCTCCCCATGCCCAGCCTCTCATACTCCAGAGAGCGCACCTTCACCAGGGGGAGAGGACAGACTGAGGGACACTAAGGAGAGAGGCCCTCCCTGTGCCCAGCCTCTCATACTCCAGAGAGCGCACCTTCACCAGGAGGGGAGAGGACAGACTAAGGGACACTAAGCAGAGAGGCCCTCCACGTGCCCAGCCTCTCATAGTCCAGAGAGCGCACCTTCACCAGGAGGGAGAGGACAGACTAAGGGATACTAAGGAGAGAGGCCCTCCCCGTGCCCAGCCTCTCATACTCCAGAGAGCGCACCTTCACCAGGAGGGAGAGGAGAGACTTAGGGACACTAAGGAGAGAGGTCCTCCCCGTGCCCAGCCTCTCATACTCCAGAGAGCGCAGCTTCACCAGGAGGGGAGAGGACAGACTAAGGGACACTAACGAGAGAGGTCCTCCCCGTGCCCAGCCTCTCATACTCCAGAGAGCGCAGCTTCACCAGGGGGAGAGGACAGACTAAGGGACACTAAGGAGAGAGGCCCTCCCCGTGCCCAGCCTCTCATACTCCAGAGAGCGCACCTTCACCAGGAGGGAGAGGACAGACTAAGGGACACTAAGGAGAGAGGCCCTCCCCGTGCCCAGCCTCTCATATTCCAGAGAGCGCACCTTCACCAGGAGGGAGAGGACAGACTAAGGGACACTAAGGAGAGAGACCCTCCCCGTGCCCAGTCTCTCATACTCCAGAGAGCGCATCTGCACCAGGGGGAAGAGGACAGACTAAGGGACACTAAGGAGAGAGGTCCTCCCCGTGCCCAGCCTCTCATACTCCAGAGAGCGCACCTGCACCAGGAAGGGAGAGGACAGACTAAGGGGCACTAAGGAGAGAGGCCCTCCCTGTGCCCAGCCTCTCATACTCCAGAGAGCGCACCATCACCAGGAGAGGAGAGGACAGACTAAGGGACACTAAGGAGAGAGGCCCTCCCCGTGCCCAGCCTCTCATACTCCAGAGAGCGCACCTTCACCAGGAGGGAGAGGACAGACTAAGGGACACTAAGGAGAGAGGCCCTCCCCGTGCCCAGCCTCTCATATTCCAGAGAGCCACCTTCACCAGGAGGGAGAGGACAAACTAAGGGACACTAAGGAGAGAGGCCCTCCCCGTGCCCAGCCTCTCATACTCCAGAGAACGCACCTTCACCAGGAGGGAGAGGACAGACTAAGGGACACTAAGGAGAGAGGCCCTCCCCGTGCCCAGCCTCTCATATTCCAGAGAGCCACCTTCACCAGGAGGGAGAGGACAAACTAAGGGACACTAAGGAGAGAGGCCCTCCCCGTGCCCAGCCTCTCATACTCCAGAGAGCGCACCTTCACCAGGAGGGAGAGGACAGACTAAGGGACACTAAGGAGAGAGGCCCTCCCCGTGCCCAGCCTCTCATACTCCAGAGAGCGCACCTTCACCAGGAGGGAGAGGACAGACTAAGGGACACTAAGGAGAGAGGCCCTCCCCGTGCCCAGCCTCTCATACTCCAGAGAGCGCACCTTCACCAGGAGGGAGAGGAGAGACTTAGGGACACTAAGGAGAGAGGTCCTCCCCGTGCCCAGCCTCTCATACTCCAGAGAGCGCACCTTCACCAGGTCACCCAGAATGTTCCTATCCACCTCATCCACCGGGAGTATTTTACGCTGCGTCGATACTAAACACCGTGCATTCCACGTGTGGTACCTGACCACTAGGCTAACTAGGAATAACGTGCATCGGTCCCGGCCACCCAGGCCTCTGAATACTCCATAGGCCCACTCCGCATAGGAGAGACCGGCCAACCTGGGCCAATGGATGGAAGCGCCCACCCGGTTGTACACCTCTGTGTTAAAGGGGCACTGAAGCAGGAAGTGGTCCATGCTCTCCAGCAGGCCACCGCACTCCTCCCGGGGACAACCCCTTTCCTCAGAGCTCCTACACTTCAGATTGTCCCTCACACACAGCTTTCCATGGAAGCAGCGCCAAGTCACGTCCCAAAACTTCAAGGGGATCCTGATGGAATTCAATAAACTCAAACCCACCCCCAAGATCCCGACTTGGGCAATCCCTGAGGGCCAGAGGCTTCTGGAAATGGGTCAACAGAACCCTCTTGTCAAGGAGTTTCCTCGACATGGTCCTGATCTCCCACATTCCCAGACCCCACCGGCGAATCACCTTCAGAACCGGGGTAGCGTAAGCCGGAAGATGCCCATGCGGTGTACGGAGATCCTTCACTTGTCCTCCTGTCTCCCATTCCTGGAAGAAAGGCCGAAACCATCCCCTGCAGGAGTATACCCACGGAGGAGCCCATCCCCTGCAGGAGTATACCCACGGAGGAGCCCATCCCCTGCAGGAGTATACCCACGGAGGAGCCCATCCCCTGCAGGAGTATACCCACGGAGGAGCCCATCCCCTGCAGGAGTATACCCACGGAGGAGCCCATCCCCTGCAGGAGTATACCCACGGAGGAGCCCATCCCCTGCAGGAGTATACCCACGGAGGAGCCCATCCCCTACAGGAGTATACCCACGGAGGAGCCCATCCCCTGCAGGAGTATACCCACGGAGGAGCCCATCCCCTGCAGGAGTATACCCACGGAGGAGCCCATCCCCTGCAGGAGTATACCCACGGAGGAGCCCATCCCCTGCAGGAGTATACCCACGGAGGAGCCCATCCCCTACAGGAGTATACCCACGGAGGAGCCCATCCCCTGCAGGAGTATACCCACGGAGGAGCCCATCCCCTGCAGGAGTATACCCACGGAGGAGCCCATCCCCTGCAGGAGTATACCCACGGAGGAGCCCATCCCCTGCAGGAGTATACCCATGGAGGAGCCCTCTCTTTTCAGAGGTTTGCTACATTGATCTTAAGAAAGGTATTCACTAGGAACACCACAGGGTTGACCATACACAACCCTCCTTGTCTCCTCGTGCGGTAAGTAACCTCCCTCCTGATAAGGTTCAGCCTATTCCCCCATAACAGCTGGAAGAACAGACTGTAGACCCGAGCCCAGAGGGGTTCTGGCAACATGCACACACTGCCCAGATATATCAGCAACGGGAGCAGGTAAGTTTTAATCAGGTTAACCCTTTCTCTGAGGGTCAAAGACCAACCCTTCCACTGGTTAACATCACCCACTGTGCCTTTTCTCCCAAGGACACATAAATGGTGACATTAATGGCATATACTACCGCCCTTAGAGTGGCTTCTGGTGCTGCCTGGTCAATCTCGACTCCCACCAGCACCCAACGATCAACCCTCCTAAGGAATGGTTCAATTGTGAACACGTGCAGAAGTGAGCTCAGAGGACAACCCTGGCGAAAGCCTTCAGCCAATCAACAAACTCCCCCGGCAGGCCATACCTCAGAAGGACAGACCAGAGGTACTCGTGGTCAACCCGATCAAACGCTTTTGCCTGGTCCAAGGACAGCAAGTACCCCTTCCAGTTACCAGCCCTGCCCTGCTCCACTGCCTCCCGGACACAAAGCACAGCACTAAATGTACTGCGGCCTGGAACAGAGCAGTGCTGGGTCCCCGAAAGGAGCCGGGGTGCAAACTGCACCAGCCGATTAAACAGCACCTTTGCCAAAACCTTTCTGTCCGTATTGAGAAGCGCTATGGGACGCCAGTTCTCAATACGAGATCGGTCCTTACCCTTTGACAGGATGATCAGGACTGACCTCCTCATTGACTTCGGCAGAGCGCCCGAGGAAAGACACTCATTGAATACCTCAGTCAAGAGGGGAACCAAGGCGTCCTTAAAGGTCTTATAGAACTCAGATGTTAAGCCTGTACCCGGCGATTTCTTGAGGGCGAGCCCTTCAATCGCCCGGCTGACTTCCTCTTCCCTGATCATCTCTGTCAAAACATCAAGAGAGGGGTCTACTCCTGGCTCAGGGACAGTTTCAGCCAGGAAAGCCGACATCACATCCCGATCTAGATCCTTCCTGCCCAAGAGGTGCGAGTAGAAGGATCTGACGACCTCCAGAATCCCTGATCTGGACCTTTTCAGGGATCCCGTACTGTCAACCAGTCCTGTGACAACTTTACCATTCACTGACATCTTGCAGTTCCTGTAAGGGTCGGGAGAGCGGTATTTCCCGTAATCCCTCTCAAAAACCAAAGATGCGTGTCTATCGTACTGACACCTCTTCAGCAAGGATTTCACTCTGGAGATGTCCTCACGACTACCTCCAGTCGAGACGAGATGCTGGAGTTTCCTCCTCAGGCCCTGATACAGGCGGTACCTGTCCAGACTCCTGAGGCTCGAGAGCTGGCGGAAGAATCTCGCCACCCTTTTCTTGAGCATCTCCCACCACTCTGACTTACTGCTACAAAGGCCCAGCAATGGTACCTGGCTCTGAAGAAAGTCCTCAAAGGATTGTCTTATCTCTGCTTCTTCCAGGAGAGACGAATTGAGCTTCCAGTAGCCTCTTCCCATCCGGGGGGTCTCTGTAACATTCAGAGAAAACAAAATTAGACAGTGGTCGGAGAACTCCACCTCAACAACGGACACCGCTGAAGAAATGGCTTCCTCCTTTAAATAAAACCTGTCTATTCTAGACCTGCAGCTACCCCTATAATAGGTGAACCCCGCGTGGCCTGGGGTGTGCCGGATGTGGACATCCACCAGGCGAGCCTCACTGGCTATGCTATTAAGAGCGACGCTATCATAAGTCAGCTCGTCTCTGGAACCTCCCCTATCCTGGGACCTCGTGACAGCATTGAAGTCCCCTCCAAAGACCACCTGCCGACTTGTAAAAAGGTAGGGCTTGATCCTCATAAAGAGACACTTCCTGTCCCACTTGGACTGGGGACCATAGATGTTAATTAGGCGAAGTTCTTGTCCCTTCATGAGGACATCCAGGATCAGGCACCTCCCCATTTCTAACTCAATAACTCGTCGGCATTCTACCGGTGCGGTAAAAAGGACCGCCACTCCGCTATACGGCTCGGCCGCAAGAGACCAATAGGAAGGCCCGTGTCTCCATTCCCTCTTAGCTTTAAACACGGCCGCCAAATCCGGCAGCCTGGTTTCCTGCAAAAATAAAATGTCGGCTTCAACACGGCCGAGAAAATCAAAGGCCGCAAATCTAGCCGCATCAGACTTAATGCTGGCGACATTAATGGACGCCAGCATCAACGGAGTGGGTGCCGCCATCATGAGTGATTGAGTTAGACGGCTTTCTTTTTCCCACCGCCCTTCTCCTCAGTTTCGGAAGAGGACCCTTTCCCTCTCTTTTTTGACGCTGTTGTGTCCATTTTAGCTTTTTCATCCTCGTCTCCGGACTCCAGGTCAGTCTCCCATTCTGAGGACTCAGCATCTCCTGAAAGCCCTCCCGCCCTCTCCGGGACCTCACCCTCAACCTCTGAGGCAGAGATGTTGTGAGGGGCTTGTAACCGGTTGGAAAGACCAACCAGAGGGGATTCTGGAAAAATATGCAAAGTTCTCCAGGACGGGATAAGGAACACCACGCCTCTTGTAGCTCCTTGTAAGGCGGCTCCCTTGACATCAGGCCTGACCTACAAGAAGCCTAAGGACATTATGCGGGGTTAAACCCAAACCCGTCTATCTACTCCAGAAGGAACAGACTACCTGTGGCCTTAATTTACATTCTCCATAAGGAGCACTCTCACTTCCCAACCGGAGGGGAATCAGTTTTACCTTCCTTAGGCTTCTGAGTCAGGGTGGGAGAAGATTGTGAATCCCCTTCTTTTTGGCGCCACGCTTGCGCTTTTCCTGTAGCCACGCCCTCTTATCCTCATCCATACTCTCATAATGGGAGCTTAGGCTGCCCCCGGTAGAAGATCAGGATCCGATCCCTCCCCAGGAAGGCTGATGAAGGGATGTGGGCAACTGAGTTACCTGAACGCCTCAACTTCACCATGAAGGTCCAGGCCCCTGACCAGATACCATACTCATCGTTTCTAACACTTCACCATATTGCCCAAGCCAAGTCATGATGTCATAGCAAGAAAGTGATTCATTAAGGGTTAAGATGATCACCTTCTTGACCTGATTTTGGCGAGACACGGCCTGAACAGCAAAGTCTGGCCACCCGGGCTCGTTCTATCTCAGCTCATAATTCCCCCAGAAGAGCTCAAGTCCCTCCGGGCGAACAAACCTGACATCGACCTGAGATGTGCCATAAGGAAGGATCGAGCCAAAGACGTCCATCGCCCTGAAGCCCTTCTCTAGGAGGACACGCATCACTGCCCCGCCACCTAAGACGGACCACGTTCCTACGGGCGCCACCTGGCCCGGCTGTCGGGAGGGACCATGCAGTTTCCCCCCCTCTATTTTCTCAGAAGGCTCCAAGGCCGTGCCTCTCTATCCAGAAGGACAGATCAACCTCTCCACCCTCTACAGTGATTGATCTTTCCCCTTTTCTCAGAGCCTTCTGAAGACGATGCTGCAAAATATTGCCCCCAAGACGAGGAGGATGCGAAATCTCCCCCAGCAGTGACACTGGCATAACTTCTGCCACCGCTGGGGGCACAACAGGACCAGATCCCACCATACCCCCCCCTATCACCGGCAAAACATCCCACAACACCATCCCACCATAGCAGCACCACAAGTCCCAGCAACACCTCCAGCCACACCAGTATCTACTCACATCATCACCTCCCACCATAGCAGCACCACAAGTCCCAGCAACACCTCCAGCCACACCAGTATCTACTCACATCATCACCTCCCACCATAGCCGCACCACTAGTCCCAGCAATACCTCTCTCCATACCACCATCACCTGTGTTACCCTCCAGAGCTGCACTCACTGTTCCGTGTATGCCGTTGCCTCTGTACGCAGGGATGACGTCTCTGATCGGGATGCTGACGGAGAAGACCCTGAGCGGCAGTGCTGCGGAGGTTGCGGCCTGTGAGCGGGTGCTGCAGAAGTCGGCCATCACCATCGCTCGTCTCTGCCGGGATCCGGAGATTGCAAAATCCGCCATAAATCATGAGTGTACGTAACGCATTGCATTGTGGGGGATGTGAGTTACATGACAACATAGTGAAATATAGAGAAATATTGCAGAGAATAAGAACATGGCGGCCGCCGTTACATCCAGAGGTCTCTGAGAGAAGTGGATTATACTGTATAGAAAAGCTGGGTACCCTGACAGGTGATCAGACCTGCGGTGTCCACTCCCTACAAGATTACCTCTAATTACAGTACTATAGGTATAACCCCGGAATTACAGTCCCTAAAGATTGTAACAGGACTGCACTGGTCCCTATAGATTATAACAGGACTGCACCGGTCCCAATAGAATATAACAGGACTGCACTGGTCCCTATAGAGTATAACAGGACTGCACCGGTCCCTATAGAATATAACAGGACTGCACCAGTCCCTATAGAATACAACAGGACTGCACTAGTTCCTATAGAATATAACAGGACTGTTCCGGTCCCTATAGAATATATCAGGACTGCACTGGTCCCTATAGAATATAACAGGACTGCACCGGTCCCTATAGAATATAACAGGACTGCAATAGTCCCTATAGAATACAACAGGACTGTGCTAATCCGTATAGAATATAACAGGACTGTGCCTGTCCCTATAGAATATAACAGGACTGCACTAGTCCCTATAGAATATAACAGGACTGCACTAGTCCCTATAGAATACAACAGGACTGTGCTAATCCGTATAGAAAATAAAAGAACTGTACCGGTCCCTATAGAGTATACTATGACTGCACTGGTCCCTATAGAATATATCATGACGGCACTGGTCCCTATAGAATATATCATGATGGCACTAGTCCCTATAGAATATAGCGTGGCTGTGCTAGTCCCTATAGAAAATAACAGGACTGTTCTGGTCCCTATAGAAAATAACAGGAATGTTCTGGTCCCTATAGAATATAACATGGCTGCACTGGTCCCTATAGAACATAACATGACTGCACTGGTCCCTATAGAATATAACATGACTGCACTGGTCCCTATATAAAACAACAGGACTGTGCTGGACGCTATAGAATATAGTATGGCTGCACTGGTCCCTATAGAATATAACATGGCTGCAATAGCCCCTATAGAATAAAACAGGACTGCACTGGTACCTATAGAATACAGTATGGCCGCACTGGTCCCTATAGAATATAATATGGATGCACTGGTCCCTATAGAATACAACAGGACTGTGCTAATCCGTATAGAAAATAACAGAACTGTACCGGTCCCTATAGAGTATACTATGACTGCACTGGTCCCTATAGAATATATCATGACGGCACTGGTCCCTATAGAAAACAACAGGACTGTGCTGGACGCTATAGAATATATTATGGCTGCACTGGTCCCTATAGAATATAATATGGCTGCACTGGTCCCTATAGAATATAATATAGCTGCACTGGTCCCTATAGAATAAAACAGGACTGTGCTAATCCGTATAGAAAATAACAGAACTGTACCGGTCCCTATAGAGTATACTATGACTGCACTGGTCCCTATAGAATACATGATGCAGGCACTGGTCCCTATAGAATACATGATGCAGGCACTGGTCCCTATAGAATATAGCATGGCTGTGCTAGTTCCTATAGAAAATAACATGACTGTTCTGGTCCCTATAGAAAATAACAGGAATGTTCTGGTCCCTATAGAATATAAAATGGCTGCACTGGTCCCTATAGAATATAATATGGCTGCACTGGTCCCTATAGAACATAACATGACTGCACTGGTCCCTATAGAATATAACATGGCTGCACTAGTCCCTATAGAATATAACAGCACTCCACCGGTCCCTATAAAATATAGCATGCTTGCGCTGTTCCCTATAGAATACAACAGGGCTCCACTGGTACCTATAGAATATAGCATGGCTGTGCTGGTCCCTATAGAATATAGCATGGCTGCGCTGGTCCCTATAGAATACAGCATGGCTGTGCTGGTCCCTATAGAATACAGCATGGCTGTGCTGGTCCCTATATAATACAGCATGGCTGCGCTGGCCTCTATAGCATATGGCATGGCTGTGCTGGTCCCCATAGAATATAGCATAGCTGCAATGGTCCCTATAGAATACATCATGACTGCGCTGGTCCTTATAGAATACAGCATGGCTGTGCTGGTCCCTTTAAAATACAGCATGACTGCACTGGTCCCTATAGAATATAACATGGCTGCACTAGTCCCTATAGAATATAACAGGACTCCACTGGTCAGTATAGCATATGGCATGGCTGTGCTGGTCCCTATAGAATATAGCATGGCTGCGTCGGTCCCTATAGCATATGGCATGGCTGCGCTGGTCCCTATAGAATACAGCATGACTGCACTGGTCCCTATAGAATATAGCATGGCAGCACTGGTCCCTATAGCATATGGCATGGCTGCGCTGGTCCCTATAAAATACAGCATGATTGCACTGGTCCCTATAGAATATAGCATGGCTGCACTGGTCCCTATAGCATATGGCATGGCTGCGCTGGTCCCTATAAAATACAGCATGATTGCACTGGTCCCTATAGAATATAGCATAGCTGCACTGGTCCCTATAGAATACAGCATGACTGCACTGGTCCCTATAGAATATAGCATGGCAGCACTGGTCCCTATAGCATATGGCATGGCTGCGCTGGTCCCTATAAAATACAGCATGATTGCACTGGTCCCTATAGAATATAGCATAGCTGCACTGGTCCCTATAAAATACAGCATGATTGCACTGGTCCCTATAGAATATAGCATAGCTGCACTGGTCTCTATAGCATATAGAATGGCTGCGCTGGTCCCTATAGAATACAGCATGACTGCGCTGGTCCATGTGCTACTATGATATACATGACGTATAATATGTAACAGCCCCCGCTCTGCTCCCTGCAGGTATCCCTCGCCTCATTGCCCTCTGCCGCCACCCGGAGGAGAGGTTCAGTAGTGACGCTGTGCTCGTGGCCTGCCTGGTACGTCTGCTCCGATTATTCCTTATATTATAATAATCACCACTAATCATATTATACAGCGGGGGTCACATGTTATTACAGCACAGCAGCATTATATCAGTACTGGAGCGTTATAAGAGGAGATCAGTCACATGTGATGTAATATCTGCAGGTTATATCAGTACTGGAGCGTTATAAGAGGAGGAGATCAGTCACATGTGATGTAATATCTGCAGGTTATATCAGTGCTGGAGCGTTATAAGAGGAGGAGATCAGTCACATGTGATGTAATATCTGCAGGTTATATCAGTACTGGAGCGTTATAAGAGGAGATCAGTCACATGTGATGTAATATCTGCAGGTTATATCAGTACTGGAGCGTTATAAGAGGAGGAGATCAGTCACATGTGATGTAATATCTGCAGGTTATATCAGTACTGGAGCGTTATAAGAGGAGATCAGTCACATGTGATGTAATATCTGCAGGTTATATCAGTACTGGAGCGTTATAAGAGGAGGAGATCAGTCACATGTGATGTAATATCTGCAGGTTATATCAGTACTGGAGCGTTATAAGAGGAGGAGATCAGTCACATGTGATGTAATATCTGCAGGTTATATCAGTACTGGAGCGTTATAAGAGGAGATCAGTCACATGTGATGTAATATCTGCAGGTTATATCAGTACTGGAGCGTTATAAGAGGAGGAGATCAGTCACATGTGATGTAATATCTGCAGGTTATATCAGTACTGGAGCGTTATAAGAGGAGGAGATCAGTCACATGTGATGTAATATCTGCAGGTTATATCAGTACTGGAGCGTTATAAGAGGAGATCAGTCACATGTGATGTAATATCTGCAGGTTATATCAGTACTGGAGCGTTATAAGAGGAGATCAGTCACATGTGATGTAATATCTGCAGGTTATATCAGTACTGGAGCGTTATAAGAGGAGGAGATCAGTCACATGTGATGTAATATCTGCAGGTTATATCAGTACTGGAGCGTTATAAGAGGAGGAGATCAGTCACATGTGATGTAATATCTGCAGGTTATATCAGTACTGGAGCGTTATAAGAGGAGATCAGTCACATGTGATGTAATATCTGCAGGTTATATCAGTACTGGAGCGTTATAAGAGGAGATCAGTCACATGTGATGTAATATCTGCAGGTTATATCAGTACTGGAGCGTTATAAGAGGAGGAGATCAGTCACATGTGATGTAATATCTGCAGGTTATATCAGTACTGGAGCGTTATAAGAGGAGGAGATCAGTCACATGTGATGTAATATCTGCAGGTTATATCAGTACTGGAGCGTTATAAGAGGAGATCAGTCACATGTGATGTAATATCTGCAGGTTATATCAGTACTGGAGCGTTATAAGAGGAGATCAGTCACATGTGATGTAATATCTGCAGGTTATATCAGTACTGGAGCGTTATAAGAGGAGGAGATCAGTCACATGTGATGTAATATCTGCAGGTTATATCAGTACTGGAGCGTTATAAGAGGAGGAGATCAGTCACATGTGATGTAATATCTGCAGGTTATATCAGTGCTGGAGCGTTATAAGAGGAGGAGATCAGTCACATGTGATGTAATATCTGCAGGTTATATCAGTGCTGGAGCGTTATAAGAGGAGGAGATCAGTCACATGTGATGTAATATCTGCAGGTTATATCAGTGCTGGAGCGTTATAAGAGGAGGAGATCAGTCACACGTGATGTTATATCTGCAGGTTATATCAGTACTGGAGCGTTATAAGAGGAGATCAGTCACATGTGATGTAATATCTGCAGGTTATATCAGTACTGGAGCGTTATAAGAGGAGATCAGTCACATGTGATGTAATATCTGCAGGTTATATCAGTGCTGGAGCGTTATAAGAGGAGATCAGTCACATGTGATGTAATATCTGCAGGTTATATCAGTGCTGGAGCGTTATAAGAGGAGGAGATCAGTCACACGTGATGTTATATCTGCAGGTTATATCAGTACTGGAGCGTTATAAGAGGAGATCAGTCACATGTGATGTAATATCTGCAGGTTATATCAGTACTGGAGCGTTATAAGAGGAGATCAGTCACATGTGATGTAATATCTGCAGGTTATATCAGTGCTGGAGCGTTATAAGAGGAGATCAGTCACATGTGATGTAATATCTGCAGGTTATATCAGTGCTGGAGCGTTATAAGAGGAGGGGATCAGTCACATGTGATGTAATATCTGCAGGTTATATCAGTGCTGGAGCGTTATAAGAGGAGGGGATCAGTCACATGTGATGTAATATCTGCAGGTTATATCAGTACTGGAGCGTTATAAGAGGAGATCAGTCACATGTGATGTAATATCTGCAGGTTATATCAGTACTGGAGCGTTATAAGAGGAGGAGATCAGTCACATGTGATGTAATATCTGCAGGTTATATCAGTACTGGAGCGTTATAAGAGGAGATCAGTCACATGTGATGTAATATCTGCAGGTTATATCAGTACTGGAGCGTTATAAGAGGAGGAGATCAGTCACATGTGATGTAATATCTGCAGGTTATATCAGTGCTGGAGCGTTATAAGAGGAGGAGATCAGTCACATGTGATGTAATATCTGCAGGTTATATCAGTACTGGAGCGTTATAAGAGGAGGAGATCAGTCACATGTGATGTAATATCTGCAGGTTATATCAGTGCTGGAGCGTTATAAGAGGAGGAGATCAGTCACATGTGATGTAATATCTGCAGGTTATATCAGTACTGGAGCGTTATAAGAGGAGGAGATCAGTCACATGTGATGTAATATCTGCAGGTTATATCAGTACTGGAGCGTTATAAGAGGAGGAGATCAGTCACATGTGATGTAATATCTGCAGGTTATATCAGTGCTGGAGCGTTATAAGAGGAGGAGATCAGTCACATGTGATGTAATATCTGCAGGTTATATCAGTACTGGAGCGTTATAAGAGGAGATGAGTCACATGTGATGTAATATCTGCAGGTTATATCAGTGCTGGAGCGTTATAAGAGGAGGAGATCAGTCACATGTGATGTAATATCTGCAGGTTATATCAGTACTGGAGCGTTATAAGAGGAGGAGATCAGTCACATGTGATGTAATATCTGCAGGTTATATCAGTACTGGAGCGTTATAAGAGGAGGAGATCAGTCACATGTGATGTAATATCTGCAGGTTATATCAGTACTGGAGCGTTATAAGAGGAGGAGATCAGTCACATGTGATGTAATATCTGCAGGTTATATCAGTACTGGAGCGTTATAAGAGGAGGAGATCAGTCACATGTGATGTAATATCTGCAGGTTATATCAGTACTGGAGCGTTATAAGAGGAGGAGATCAGTCACATGTGATGTAATATCTGCAGGTTATATCAGTACTGGAGCGTTATAAGAGGAGATCAGTCACATGTGATGTAATATCTGCAGGTTATATCAGTGCTGGAGCGTTATAAGAGGAGGAGATCAGTCACATGTGATGTAATATCTGCAGGTTATATCAGTACTGGAGCGTTATAAGAGGAGATCAGTCACATGTGATGTAATATCTGCAGGTTATATCAGTGCTGGAGCGTTATAAGAGGAGGAGATCAGTCACATGTGATGTAATATCTGCAGGTTATATCAGTACTGGAGCGTTATAAGAGGAGATGAGTCACATGTGATGTAATATCTGCAGGTTATATCAGTGCTGGAGCGTTATAAGAGGAGGAGATCAGTCACATGTGATGTAATATCTGCAGGTTATATCAGTACTGGAGCGTTATAAGAGGAGGAGATCAGTCACATGTGATGTAATATCTGCAGGTTATATCAGTACTGGTGCGTTATAAGAGGAGGAGATCAGTCACATGTGATGTAATATCTGCAGGTTATATCAGTACTGGAGCGTTATAAGAGGAGGAGATCAGTCACATGTGATGTAATATCTGCAGGTTATATCAGTGCTGGAGCGTTATAAGAGGAGGAGATCAGTCACATGTGATGTAATATCTGCAGGTTATATCAGTACTGGAGCGTTATAAGAGGAGGAGATCAGTCACATGTGATGTAATATCTGCAGGTTATATCAGTACTGGAGCGTTATAAGAGGAGGGGATCAGTCACATGTGATGTAATATCTGCAGGTTATATCAGTACTGGAGCGTTATAAGAGGAGGGGATCAGTCACATGTGATGTAATATCTGCAGGTTATATCAGTACTGGAGCGTTATAAGAGGAGGAGATCAGTCACATGTGATGTAATATCTGCAGGTTATATCAGTACTGGAGCGTTATAAGAGGAGGGGATCAGTCACATGTGATGTAATATCTGCAGGTTATATCAGTACTGGAGCGTTATAAGAGGAGGAGATCAGTCACATGTGATGTAATATCTGCAGGTTATATCAGTGCTGGAGCGTTATAAGAGGAGGAGATCAGTCACATGTGATGTAATATCTGCAGGTTATATCAGTACTGGAGCGTTATAAGAGGAGGAGATCAGTCACATGTGATGTAATATCTGCAGGTTATATCAGTACTGGAGCGTTATAAGAGGAGGGGATCAGTCACATGTGATGTAATATCTGCAGGTTATATCAGTGCTGGAGCGTTATAAGAGGAGGAGATCAGTCACATGTGATGTAATATCTGCAGGTTATATCAGTACTGGAGCGTTATAAGAGGAGGAGATCAGTCACATGTGATGTAATATCTGCAGGTTATATCAGTACTGGAGCGTTATAAGAGGAGGAGATCAGTCACATGTGATGTAATATCTGCAGGTTATATCAGTGCTGGAGCGTTATAAGAGGAGGGGATCAGTCACATGTGATGTAATATCTGCAGGTTATATCAGTACTGGAGCGTTATAAGAGGAGGAGATCAGTCACATGTGATGTAATATCTGCAGGTTATATCAGTACTGGAGCGTTATAAGAGGAGATCAGTCACATGTGATGTAATATCTGCAGGTTATATCAGTACTGGAGCGTTATAAGAGGAGGAGATCAGTCACATGTGATGTAATATCTGCAGGTTATATCAGTACTGGAGCGTTATAAGAGGAGGAGATCAGTCACATGTGATGTAATATCTGCAGGTTATATCAGTGCTGGAGCGTTATAAGAGGAGGAGATCAGTCACATGTGATGTAATATCTGCAGGTTATATCAGTGCTGGAGCGTTATAAGAGGAGGAGATCAGTCACATGTGATGTAATATCTGCAGGTTATATCAGTACTGGAGCGTTATAAGAGGAGGAGATCAGTCACATGTGATGTAATATCTGCAGGTTATATCAGTGCTGGAGCGTTATAAGAGGAGGGGATCAGTCACATGTGATGTAATATCTGCAGGTTATATCAGTGCTGGAGCGTTATAAGAGGAGGAGATCAGTCACATGTGATGTAATATCTGCAGGTTATATCAGTACTGGAGCGTTATAAGAGGAGGGGATCAGTCACATGTGATGTAATATCTGCAGGTTATATCAGTACTGGAGCGTTATAAGAGGAGGAGATCAGTCACATGTGATGTAATATCTGCAGGTTATATCAGTGCTGGAGCGTTATAAGAGGAGGAGATCAGTCACATGTGATGTAATATCTGCAGGTTATATCAGTACTGGAGCGTTATAAGAGGAGGAGATCAGTCACATGTGATGTAATATCTGCAGGTTATATCAGTACTGGAGCGTTATAAGAGGAGATCAGTCACATGTGATGTAATATCTGCAGGTTATATCAGTACTGGAGCGTTATAAGAGGAGATCAGTCACATGTGATGTAATATCTGCAGGTTATATCAGTACTGGAGCGTTATAAGAGGAGGAGATCAGTCACATGTGATGTAATATCTGCAGGTTATATCAGTACTGGAGCGTTATAAGAGGAGATCAGTCACATGTGATGTAATATCTGCAGGTTATATCAGTACTGGAGCGTTATAAGAGGAGGAGATCAGTCACATGTGATGTAATATCTGCAGGTTATATCAGTACTGGAGCGTTATAAGAGGAGGAGATCAGTCACATGTGATGTAATATCTGCAGGTTATATCAGTACTGGAGCGTTATAAGAGGAGGAGATCAGTCACATGTGATGTAATATCTGCAGGTTATATCAGTACTGGAGCGTTATAAGAGGAGATCAGTCACATGTGATGTAATATCTGCAGGTTATATCAGTACTGGAGCGTTATAAGAGGAGGAGATCAGTCACATGTGATGTAATATCTGCAGGTTATATCAGTGCTGGAGCGTTATAAGAGGAGGGGATCAGTCACATGTGATGTAATATCTGCAGGTTATATCAGTGCTGGAGCGTTATAAGAGGAGGAGATCAGTCACATGTGATGTAATATCTGCAGGTTATATCAGTACTGGAGCGTTATAAGAGGAGGGGATCAGTCACATGTGATGTAATATCTGCAGGTTATATCAGTACTGGAGCGTTATAAGAGGAGGAGATCAGTCACATGTGATGTAATATCTGCAGGTTATATCAGTGCTGGAGCGTTATAAGAGGAGGAGATCAGTCACATGTGATGTAATATCTGCAGGTTATATCAGTACTGGAGCGTTATAAGAGGAGGAGATCAGTCACATGTGATGTAATATCTGCAGGTTATATCAGTACTGGAGCGTTATAAGAGGAGATCAGTCACATGTGATGTAATATCTGCAGGTTATATCAGTACTGGAGCATTATAAGAGGAGGAGATCAGTCACATGTGATGTAATATCTGCAGGTTATATCAGTGCTGGAGCGTTATAAGAGGAGGAGATCAGTCACATGTGATGTAATATCTGCAGGTTATATCAGTACTGGAGCGTTATAAGAGGAGGAGATCAGTCACATGTGATGTAATATCTGCAGGTTATATCAGTACTGGAGCGTTATAAGAGGAGGAGATCAGTCACATGTGATGTAATATCTGCAGGTTATATCAGTACTGGAGTGTTATAAGAGGAGATCAGTCACATGGGATGTAATATCTGCAGGTTATATCAGTGCTGGAGCGTTATAAGAGGAGGAGATCAGTCACATGTGATGTAATATCTGCAGGTTATATCAGTGCTGGAGCGTTATAAGAGGAGGAGATCAGTCACATGTGATGTAATATCTGCAGGTTATATCAGTACTGGAGCGTTATAAGAGGGGGAGATCAGTCACATGTGATGTAATATCTGCAGGTTATATCAGTACTGGAGCGTTATAAGAGGAGGAGATCAGTCACATGTGATGTAATATCTGCAGGTTATATCAGTACTGGAGCGTTATAAGAGGAGATGAGTCACATGTGATGTAATATCTGCAGGTTATATCAGTGCTGGAGCGTTATAAGAGGAGGAGATCAGTCACATGTGATGTAATATCTGCAGGTTATATCAGTACTGGAGCGTTATAAGAGGAGGAGATCAGTCACATGTGATGTAATATCTGCAGGTTATATCAGTGCTGGAGCGTTATAAGAGGAGGAGATCAGTCACATGTGATGTAATATCTGCAGGTTATATCAGTACTGGAGCGTTATAAGAGGAGGAGATCAGTCACATGTGATGTAATATCTGCAGGTTATATCAGTGCTGGAGCGTTATAAGAGGAGGGGATCAGTCACATGTGATGTAATATCTGCAGGTTATATCAGTGCTGGAGCATTATAAGAGGAGGAGATCAGTCACATGTGATGTAATATCTGCAGGTTATATCAGTACTGGAGCGTTATAAGAGGAGGAGATCAGTCACATGTGATGTAATATCTGCAGGTTATATCAGTGCTGGAGCGTTATAAGAGGAGGAGATCAGTCACATGTGATGTAATATCTGCAGGTTATATCAGTGCTGGAGCGTTATAAGAGGAGATCAGTCACATGTGATGTAATATCTGCAGGTTATATCAGTGCTGGAGCGTTATAAGAGGAGGAGATCAGTCACATGTGATGTAATATCTGCAGGTTATATCAGTACTGGAGCGTTATAAGAGGAGGAGATCAGTCACATGTGATGTAATATCTGCAGGTTATATCAGTACTGGAGCGTTATAAGAGGAGGGGATCAGTCACATGTGATGTAATATCTGCAGGTTATATCAGTGCTGGAGCGTTATAAGAGGAGGAGATCAGTCACATGTGATGTAATATCTGCAGGTTATATCAGTGCTGGAGCGTTATAAGAGGAGGAGATCAGTCACATGTGATGTAATATCTGCAGGTTATATCAGTGCTGGAGCGTTATAAGAGGAGGGGATCAGTCACATGTGATGTAATATCTGCAGGTTATATCAGTACTGGAGCGTTATAAGAGGAGATCAGTCACATGTGATGTAATATCTGCAGGTTATATCAGTACTGGAGCGTTATAAGAGGAGGAGATCAGTCACATGTGATGTAATATCTGCAGGTTATATCAGTACTGGAGCGTTATAAGAGGAGGAGATCAGTCACATGTGATGTAATATCTGCAGGTTATATCAGTGCTGGAGCGTTATAAGAGGAGATCAGTCACATGTGATGTAATATCTGCAGGTTATATCAGTACTGGAGCGTTATAAGAGGAGGGGATCAGTCACATGTGATGTAATATCTGCAGGTTATATCAGTGCTGGAGCGTTATAAGAGGAGGAGATCAGTCACATGTGATGTAATATCTGCAGGTTATATCAGTGCTGGAGCGTTATAAGAGGAGGAGATCAGTCACATGTGATGTAATATCTGCAGGTTATATCAGTGCTGGAGCGTTATAAGAGGAGGAGATCAGTCACATGTGATGTAATATCTGCAGGTTATATCAGTACTGGAGCGTTATAAGAGGAGATCAGTCACATGTGATGTAATATCTGCAGGTTATATCAGTGCTGGAGCGTTATAAGAGGAGGAGATCAGTCACATGTGATGTAATATCTGCAGGTTATATCAGTGCTGGAGCGTTATAAGAGGAGATCAGTCACATGTGATGTAATATCTGCAGGTTATATCAGTACTGGAGCGTTATAAGAGGAGGGGATCAGTCACATGTGATGTAATATCTGCAGGTTATATCAGTGCTGGAGCGTTATAAGAGGAGGAGATCAGTCACATGTGATGTAATATCTGCAGGTTATATCAGTACTGGAGCGTTATAAGAGGAGGGGATCAGTCACATGTGATGTAATATCTGCAGGTTATATCAGTGCTGGAGCGTTATAAGAGGAGGAGATCAGTCACATGTGATGTAATATCTGCAGGTTATATCAGTGCTGGAGCGTTATAAGAGGAGGAGATCAGTCACATGTGATGTAATATCTGCAGGTTATATCAGTGCTGGAGCGTTATAAGAGGAGGAGATCAGTCACATGTGATGTAATATCTGCAGGTTATATCAGTACTGGAGCGTTATAAGAGGAGGGGATCAGTCACATGTGATGTAATATCTGCAGGTTATATCAGTGCTGGAGCGTTATAAGAGGAGGAGATCAGTCACATGTGATGTAATATCTGCAGGTTATATCAGTGCTGGAGCGTTATAAGAGGAGGAGATCAGTCACATGTGATGTAATATCTGCAGGTTATATCAGTACTGGAGCGTTATAAGAGGAGGAGATCAGTCACATGTGATGTAATATCTGCAGGTTATATCAGTACTGGAGCGTTATAAGAGGAGGAGATCAGTCACATGTGATGTAATATCTGCAGGTTATATCAGTACTGGAGCGTTATAAGAGGAGATCAGTCACATGTGATGTAATATCTGCAGGTTATATCAGTACTGGAGCGTTATAAGAGGAGATCAGTGACATGTGATGTAATATCTGCAGGTTATATCAGTACTGGAGCGTTATAAGAGGAGATCAGTCACATGTGATGTAATATCTGCAGGTTATATCAGTGCTGGAGCGTTATAAGAGGAGATCAGTCACATGTGATGTAATATCTGCAGGTTATATCAGTACTGGAGCGTTATAAGAGGAGGAGATCAGTCACATGTGATGTAATATCTGCAGGTTATATCAGTACTGGAGCGTTATAAGAGGAGATCAGTCACATGTGATGTAATATCTGCAGGTTATATCAGTGCTGGAGCGTTATAAGAGGAGGAGATCAGTCACATGTGATGTAATATCTGCAGGTTATATCAGTACTGGAGCGTTATAAGAGGAGGGGATCAGTCACATGTGATGTAATATCTGCAGGTTATATCAGTACTGGAGCGTTATAAGAGGAGATCAGTGACATGTGATGTAATATCTGCAGGTTATATCAGTACTGGAGCGTTATAAGAGGAGATCAGTCACATGTGATGTAATATCTGCAGGTTATATCAGTGCTGGAGCGTTATAAGAGGAGATCAGTCACATGTGATGTAATATCTGCAGGTTATATCAGTACTGGAGCGTTATAAGAGGAGGAGATCAGTCACATGTGATGTAATATCTGCAGGTTATATCAGTACTGGAGCGTTATAAGAGGAGGGGATCAGTCACATGTGATGTAATATCTGCAGGTTATATCAGTACTGGAGCGTTATAAGAGGAGATCAGTCACATGTGATGTAATATCTGCAGGTTATATCAGTACTGGAGCGTTATAAGAGGAGGAGATCAGTCACATGTGATGTAATATCTGCAGGTTATATCAGTGCTGGAGCGTTATAAGAGGAGATCAGTCACATGTGATGTAATATCTGCAGGTTATATCAGTACTGGAGCATTATAAGAGGAGGAGATCAGTCACATGTGATGTAATATCTGCAGGTTATATCAGTACTGGAGCGTTATAAGAGGAGGAGATCAGTCACATGTGATGTAATATCTGCAGGTTATATCAGTACTGGAGCGTTATAAAAGTCATGTCTTATTACATTACAGGATTATTATTGATAGATTTTCAGATTTCTCTTCCTCTTCTGTTACTGATTATAAAGTCTCTGTATAACAGCCGCTCATTAACCCCTTCTCCCCTGGGCTCTGCAGGCTGCGCTGCGGCGGTTGGCGATCGCTTGTCCTGAGGGATTGGATGAGGCTGATCTGCAGCAGCTCGTCCGCCCGCGGCTCGTGGACTCCTTCCTTCTATGTTCTAATATGGAGGAGAGCTTTGTATAGAGGAAGCCAAAAATATGTGCCCCCCCCCCCGGCGGTGAGATCCACGTGCCGGTCACAGACGCCTGCGATGTTTTGTATTTTCAGCAGATTTCTATAAAGCAAAAATATACAAAGAACGAACTTTTACAATAAAAGTGACATGAAAGCGGAAAAACGAGTTTGAGACTTTATTCGGTGATTACAGATCAGTGGGGCTTATTCACTAAGGGTCACCCTGCACTTTCATCAGACTGATCCTGTTCTCCAGGGGTTACACGGCTGTGACCGGTATAAGTAGCCGCTGCGCTGGGATTGTGTCACACAACATCGGATTCTGGCGCAGCTGCTTCCATGCACCACAATTCGGGGGCCGATCCGACTGATCCGGACTGAGTGTGAGATTTAACTTCCAATTTGTGTCGCATCCAATGCACTTACCTGAGCGGTGGTGAAGTGACACATGCAGGATATCGGGCGCAGGATCTTAGTGACTCCCCGCACAGCGCATTATACAGGGACAATGCACTTACATGCACCAGGAAGAAGAAGGTGAACTCCAGGGACCTGAGCGGGGAAGCGACACATGCAGGATATCGGGCGCAGGATCTTAGTGACTCCCCGCACAGCGCATTATACACGGACAATGCACTTACATGCACCAGGAAGAAGAAGGTGAACTCCAGGGACCTGAGCGGGGAAGCGACACATGCAGGATATCGGGCGCAGGATCTTAGTGACTCCCCGCACAGCACATTATACACGGACAATGCACTTACATGCACCAGGAAGAAGAAAGTGAACTCCAGGGACCTGAGCGGGGAAGCGACACATGCAGGATATCGGGTGCACGATCTTAGTGACTCCCCGCACAGCGCATTATACACGGACAATGCACTTACATGCACCAGGAAGAAGAAGGTGAACTCCGGGGACCTGAGCGGGGAAGCGACACATGCAGGATATCGGGCGCAGGATCTTAGTGACTCCCCGCACAGCGCATTATACACGGACAATGCACTTACATGCACCAGGAAGAAGAAGGTGAACTCCGGGGACCTGAGCGGGGAAGCGACACATGCAGGATATCGGGCGCTGGATCTTAGTGACTCCCCGCACAGCGCATTATACACGGACAATGCACTTACATGCACCAGGAAGAAGAAGGTGAACTCCAGGGACCTGAGCGGGGAAGCGACACATGCAGGATATCGGGTGCAGGATCTTAGTGACTCCCCGCACAGCGCATTATACACGGACAATGCACTTACATGCACCAGGAAGAAGAAGGTGAACTCCGGGGACCTGAGCGGGGAAGCGACACATGCAGGATATCGGGCGCTGGATCTTAGTGACTCCCCGCACAGCGCATTATACACGGACAATGCACTTACATGCACCAGGAAGAAGAAGGTGAACTCCGGGGACCTGAGCGGGGAAGTGACACATGCAGGATATCGGACGCAGGATCTTAGTGACTCCCCGCACAGCGCATTATACACGGACAATGCACTTACATGCACCAGGAAGAAGAAGGTGAACTCCAGGGACCTGAGCGGGGAAGCGACACATGCAGGATATCGGGTGCAGGATCTTAGTGACTCCCCGCACAGCGCATTATACACGGACAATGCACTTACATGCACCAGGAAGAAGAAGGTGAACTCCGGGGACCTGAGCGGGGAAGGGACACATGCAGGATATCGGACGCAGGATCTTAGTGACTCCCCGCACAGCGCATTATACACGGACAATGCACTTACATGCACCAGGAAGAAGAAGGTGAACTCCAGGGACCTGAGCGGGGAAGCGACACATGCAGGATATCGGGCGCAGGATCTTAGTGACTCCCCGCACAGCGCATTATACACGGACAATGCACTTACATGCACCAGGAAGAAGAAGGTGAACTCCAGGGACCTGAGCGGGGAAGCGACACATGCAGGATATCGGGCGCAGGATCTTAGTGACTCCCCGCACAGCACATTATACACGGACAATGCACTTACATGCACCAGGAAGAAGAAGGTGAACTCCGGGGACCTGAGCGGGGAAGCGACACATGCAGGATATCGGGCGCAGGATCTTAGTGACTCCCCGCACAGCACATTATACACAGACAATGCACTTACATGTACCAGGAAGAAGAAGGTGAACTCCTGGGACCTGAGCGGGGAAGCGACACATGCAGGATATCGGGCGCAGGATCTTAGTGAGTCCCCGCACAGCGCATTATACACGGACAATGCACTTACATGCACCAGGCAGAAGAAGGTGAACTCCGGGGACCTGAGCGGGGAAGTGACACATGCAGGATATCGGGCGCAGGATCTTAGTGACTCCCCGCACAGCGCATTATACACGGACAATGCACTT
Source organism: Engystomops pustulosus (assembly GCF_040894005.1). Lineage (NCBI taxonomy): Eukaryota > Metazoa > Chordata > Amphibia > Anura > Leptodactylidae > Engystomops > Engystomops pustulosus. The sequence continues at coordinate 99,680 of NW_027284983.1, forward strand.
ACATGCACCAGGAAGAAGAAGGTGAACTCCAGGGACCTGAGCGGGGAAGCGACACATGCAGGATAACGGGCGCAGGATCTTAGTGACTCCCCGCACAGCGCATTATACACGGACAATGCACTTACATGCACCAGGAAGAAGAAGGTGAACTCCAGGGACCTGAGCGGGGAAGCGACACATGCAGGATATCAGGTGCAGGATCTTAGTGACTCCCCGCACAGCGCATTATACACGGACAATGCACTTACATGCACCAGGAAGAAGAAGGTGAATTCCAGGGACCTGAGCGGGGAAGCGACACATGCAGGATAACGGGCGCAGGATCTTAGTGACTCCCCGCACAGCGCATTATACACGGACAATGCACTTACATGCACCAGGAAGAAGAAGGTGAACTCCAGGGACCTGAGCGGGGAAGCGACACATGCAGGATATCAGGTGCAGGATCTTAGTGACTCCCCGCACAGCGCATTATACACGGACAATGCACTTACATGCACCAGGAAGAAGAAGGTGAACTCCGGGGACCTGAGCGGGGAAGAGACACATGCAGGATATCGGGACAGGATCTCAGTGACTCCCCGCACAGCGCATTATACACGGATAATGCACTTACATGCACCAGGAAGAAGAAGGTGAACTCCTGGGACCTGAGCGGGGAAGTGACACATGCAGGATATCGGGCGCAGGATCTTAGTGACTCCCCGCACAGCGCATTATACACGGACAATGCACTTACATGCACCAGGAAGAAGAAGGTGAACTCCGGGGACCTGAACGGGGAAGAGACACATGCAGGATATCGGGACAGGATCTCAGTGACTCCCCGCACAGCGCATTATACACGGATAATGCACTTACATGCACCAGGAAGAAGAAGGTGAACTCCTGGGACCTGAGCGGGGAAGTGACACATGCAGGATATCGGGCGCAGGATCTTAGTGACTCCTCGCACAGCACATTATACACGGACAATGCACTTACATGCACCAGGAAGAAGAAGGTGAACTCCAGGGACCTGAGCGGGGAAGCAACACATGCAGGATATCGGGCGCAGGATCTTAGTGACTCCCCGCACAGCGCATTATACACGGACAATGCACTTACATGCACCAGGAAGAAGAAGGTGAACTCCGGGGACCTGAGCGGGGAAGTGACACATGCAGGATATCAGGCGCAGGATCTTAGTGACTCCCCGCACAGCGCATTATACACGGACAATGCACTTACATGCACCAGGAAGAAGAAGGTGAACTCCAGGGACCTGAGCGGGGAAGTGACACATGCAGGATATCGGGCGCAGGATCTTAGTGACTCCCCGCACAGCGCATTATACACGGACAATGCACTTACATGCACCAGGAAGAAGAAGGTGAACTCCGGGGACCTGAGCGGGGAAGAGACACATGCAGGATATCGGGACAGGATCTCAGTGACTCCCCGCACAGCGCATTATACACGGATAATGCACTTACATGCACCAGGAAGAAGAAGGTGAACTCCTGGGACCTGAGCGGGGAAGAGACACATGCAGGATATCGGGCGCAGGATCTTAGTGACTCCCTGCACAGCGCATTATACACGGACAATGCACTTACATGCACCGGGAAGAAGAAGGTGAACTCCGGGGACCTGAGCGGGGAAGCAACACATGCAGGATATCGGGTGCACGATCTTAGTGACTCCCCGCACAGCACATTATACACGGACAATGCACTTACATGCACCAGGAAGAAGAAGGTGAACTCCAGGGACCTGAGCGGGGAAGCGACACATGCAGGATATCGGGCGCAGGATCTTAGTGACTCCCCGCACAGCACATTATACATGGACAATGCACTTACATGCACCAGGAAGAAGAAGGTGAACTCCAGGGACCTGAGCGGGGAAGCGACACATGCAGGATATCAGGCGCAGGATCTTAGTGACTCCCCGCACTGCACATTATACACGGACAATGCACTTACATGCACCAGGAAGAAGGTGAACTCCTGGGACCTGAGCGGGGAAGCGACACATGCAGGATATCAGGCGCAGGATCTTAGTGACTCCCCGCACTGCACATTATACACGGACAATGCACTTACATGCACCAGGAAGAAGAAGGTGAACTCCTGGGACCTGAGCGGGGAAGCGACACATGCAGGATATCAGGCGCAGGATCTTAGTGACTCCCCGCACAGCACATTATACACGGACAATGCACTTACATACACCAGGAAGAAGAAGGTGAACTCCAGGGACCTGAGCGGGGAAGCGACACATGCAGGATATCGGGCGCAGGATCTTAGTGACTCCCCGCACTGCACATTATACACGGACAATGCACTTACATGCACCAGGAAGAAGGTGAACTCCTGGGACCTGAGCGGGGAAGCGACACATGCAGGATATCAGGCGCAGGATCTTAGTGACTCCCCGCACTGCACATTATACACGGACAATGCACTTACATGCACCAGGAAGAAGAAGGTCAACTCCGGGGACCTGAGCGGGGAAGTGACACATGCAGGGTATCGGGCGCAGGATCTTAGTTACTCTCTGCACAGCACATTATACACGGACAATGCACTTACATGCACCAGGAAGAAGAAGGTGAACTCCAGGGACCTGAGCGGGGAAGTGACACATGCAGGATATCGGGTGCAGGATCTTAGTGACTCCCCGCACAGCGCATTATACACGGACAATGCACTTACATGCACCAGGAAGAAGGTGAACTCCAGGGACCTGAGCGGGGAAGAGACACATGCAGGATATCGGATGCACGATCTTAGTGACTCCCCGCACAGCGCATTATACACGGACAATGCACTTACATGCACCAGGAAGAAGGTGAACTCCAGGGACCTGAGCGGGGAAGAGACACATGCAGGATATCGGATGCACGATCTTAGTGACTCCCCGCACAGCGCATTATACACGGACAATGCACTTACATGCACCGGGAAGAAGAAGGTGAACTCCTGGGACCTGAGCGGGGAAGCAACACATGCAGGATATCGGGTGCAGGATCTTAGTGACTCCCCGCACAGCACATTATACACGGACAATGCACTTACATGCACCAGGAAGAAGAAGGTGAACTCCAGGGACCTGAGCGGGGAAGAGACACATGCAGGATATCGGGCGCAGGATCTTAGTGACTCCCTGCACAGCACATTATACACGGACAATGCACTTACATGCACCGGGAAGAAGAAGGTGAACTCCGGGGACCTGAGCGGGGAAGCAACACATGCAGGATATCGGGTGCACGATCTTAGTGACTCCCCGCACAGCGCATTATACACGGACAATGCACTTACATGCACCAGGAAGAAGAAGGTGAACTCCGGGGACCTGAGCGGGGAAGTGACACATGCAGGATATCGGGGGCAGGATCTTAGTGACTCCCCGCACAGCGCATTATACACGGACAATGCACTTACATGCACCAGGAAGAAGAAGGTGAACTCCAGGGACCTGAGCGGGGAAGCGACACATGCAGGATATCAGGCGCAGGATCTTAGTGACTCCCCGCACAGCGCATTATACACGGACAATGCACTTACATGCACCAGGAAGAAGAAGGTGAACTCCGGGGACCTGAGCGGGGAAGTGACACATGCAGGATATCGGGGCAGGATCTTAGTGACTCCCCGCACTGCACATTATACACGGACAATGCACTTACATGCACCAGGAAGAAGGTGAACTCCTGGGACCTGAGCGGGGAAGCGACACATGCAGGATATCGGGTGCAGGATCTTAGTGACTCCCTGCACAGCGCATTATACACGGACAATGCACTTACATGCACCAGGAAGAAGAAGGTGAACTCCTGGGACCTGAGCGGGGAAGCGACACATGCAGGATATCAGGCGCAGGATCTTAGTGACTCCCCGCACTGCACATTATACACGGACAATGCACTTACATGCACCAGGAAGAAGAAGGTCAACTCCGGGGACCTGAGCGGGGAAGTGACACATGCAGGGTATCGGGGGCACGATCTTAGTGACTCCCCGCACAGCGCATTATACACGGACAATGCACTTACATGCACCAGGAAGAAGGTGAACTCCAGGGACCTGAGCGGGGAAGCGACACATGCAGGATATCGGGTGCAGGATCTTAGTGACTCCCCGCACAGCGCATTATACACGGACAATGCACTTACATGCAGCAGGAAGAAGAAGGTGAACTCCTGGGACCTGAGCGGGGAAGCGACACATGCAGGATATCGGGCGCAGGATCTTAGTGACTCCCCACACAGCGCATTATACACGGACAATGCACTTACATGCACCAGGAAGAAGAAGGTGAACTCCTGGGACCTGAGCGGGGAAGCGACACATGCAGGATATCGGGCGCAGGATCTTAGTGACTCCCCGCACAGCGCATTATACACGGACAATGCACTTACATGCACCAGGAAGAAGAAGGTGAACTCCTGGGACCTGAGCGGGGAAGCGACACATGCAGGATATCGGGCGCAGGATCTTAGTGACTCCCCGCACAGTGCATTATACACGGACAATGCACTTACATGCACCAGGAAGAAGAAGGTGAACTCCTGGGACCTGAGCGGGGAAGCGACACATGCAGGATATCGGGCACAGGATCTTAGTGACTCCCCGCACAGTGCATTATACACGGACAATGCACTTACATGCACCAGGAAGAAGAAGGTGAACTCCGGGGACCTGAGCGGGGAAGCGACACATGCAGGATATCGGGCGCAGGATCTTAGTGACTCCCCGCACAGTGCATTATACACGGACAATGCACTTACATGCACCAGGAAGAAGAAGGTGAACTCCGGGGACCTGAGCGGGGAAGTGACACATGCAGGGTATCGGGGGCACGATCTTAGTGACTCCCCGCACAGCGCATTATACACGGACAATGCACTTACATGCACCAGGAAGAAGGTGAACTCCAGGGACCTGAGCGGGGAAGCGACACATGCAGGATATCGGGTGCAGGATCTTAGTGACTCCCCGCACAGCGCATTATACACGGACAATGCACTTACATGCAGCAGGAAGAAGAAGGTGAACTCCTGGGACCTGAGCGGGGAAGCGACACATGCAGGATATCGGGCGCAGGATCTTAGTGACTCCCCACACAGCGCATTATACACGGACAATGCACTTACATGCACCAGGAAGAAGAAGGTGAACTCCTGGGACCTGAGCGGGGAAGCGACACATGCAGGATATCGGGCGCAGGATCTTAGTGACTCCCCGCACAGCGCATTATACACGGACAATGCACTTACATGCACCAGGAAGAAGAAGGTGAACTCCTGGGACCTGAGCGGGGAAGCGACACATGCAGGATATCGGGCGCAGGATCTTAGTGACTCCCCGCACAGTGCATTATACACGGACAATGCACTTACATGCACCAGGAAGAAGAAGGTGAACTCCTGGGACCTGAGCGGGGAAGCGACACATGCAGGATATCGGGCACAGGATCTTAGTGACTCCCCGCACAGTGCATTATACACGGACAATGCACTTACATGCACCAGGAAGAAGAAGGTGAACTCCGGGGACCTGAGCGGGGAAGCGACACATGCAGGATATCGGGCGCAGGATCTTAGTGACTCCCCGCACAGTGCATTATACACGGACAATGCACTTACATGCACCAGGAAGAAGAAGGTGAACTCCTGGGACCTGAGCGGGGAAGCGACACATGCAGGATATCGGGCGCAGGATCTTAGTGACTCCCCGCACAGTGCATTATACACGGACAATGCACTTACATGCACCAGGAAGAAGAAGGTGAACTCCTGGGACCTGAGCGGGGAAGCGACACATGCAGGATATCGGGCGCACGATCTTAGTGACTCCCCGCACAGCGCATTATACACAGACAATGCACTTACATGCACCAGGAAGAAGAAGGTGAACTCCAGGGACCTGAGCGGGGAAGCGACACATGCAGGATATCAGGCGCAGGATCTTAGTGACTCCCCGCACAGCGCATTATACACGGACAATGCACTTACATGCACCAGGAAGAAGAAGGTGAACTCCAGGGACCTGAGCGGGGAAGCGACACATGCAGGATATCGGGCGCACGATCTTAGTGACTCCCCGCACAGCGCATTATACACAGACAATGCACTTACATGCACCAGGAAGAAGAAGGTGAACTCCAGGGACCTGAGCGGGGAAGCGACACATGCAGGATATCAGGCGCAGGATCTTAGTGACTCCCCGCACAGCGCATTATACACGGACAATGCACTTACATGCACCAGGAAGAAGAAGGTGAACTCCGGGGACCTGAGTGGGGAAGCGACACATGCAGGATATCGGGCGCACGATCTTAGTGACTCCCCGCACAGCGCATTATACACGGACAATGCACTTACATGCACCAGGAAGAAGAAGGTGAACTCCGGGGACCTGAGCGGGGAAGCGACACATGCAGGATATCGGGGCGCACGATCTTAGTGACTCCCCGCACAGCGCATTATACACGGACAATGCACTTACATGCACCGGGAAGAAGAAGGTGAACTCCTGGGACCTGAGCGGGGAAGCAACACATGCAGGATATCGGGTGCAGGATCTTAGTGACTCCCCGCACAGCACATTATACACGGACAATGCACTTACATGCACCAGGAAGAAGAAGGTGAACTCCAGGGACCTGAGTGGGGAAGCGAGACATGCATGATATCGGGGGCAGGATCTTAGTGACTCCCCGCACAGCGCATTATACACAGACAATGCACTTACATGCACCAGGAAGAAGAAGGAGAACTCCGGGGACCTGAGCGGGGAAGTGACACATGCAGGATATCGGGCGCAGGATCTTAGTGACTCCCCGCACAGCGCATTATACACAGACAATGCACTTACATGCACCAGGAAGAAGAAGGTGAACTCCTGGGACCTGAGCGGGGAAGCGACACATGCAGGATATCGGGCGCACGATCTTAGTGACTCCCCGCACAGCGCATTATACACAGACAATGCACTTACATGCACCAGGAAGAAGAAGGTGAACTCCTGGGACCTGAGCGGGGAAGCGACACATGCAGGATATCGGGCGCACGATCTTAGTGACTCCCCGCACAGCGCATTATACACGGACAATGCACTTACATGCACCAGGAAGAAGAAGGTGAACTCCTGGGACCTGAGCGGGGAAGCGACACATGCAGGATATCGGGCGCACGATCTTAGTGACTCCCCGCACAGCACATTATACACAGACAATGCACTTACATGCACCAGGAAGAAGAAGGTAAACTCCTGGGACCTGAGCGGGGAAGCGACACATGCAGGATATCGGGCGCACGATCTTAGTGACTCCCCGCACAGCACATTATACACGGACAATGCACTTACATGCACCAGGAAGAAGAAGGTGAACTCCAGGGACCTGAGCGGGGAAGTGACACATGCAGGATATCGGGCGCAGGATCTTAGTGACTCCCCGCACAGCGCATTATACCCGGACAATGCACTTACATGCACCAGGAAGAAGAAGGTGAACTCCGGGGACCTGAGCGGGGAAGCGACACATGCAGGATATCGGATGCAGGATCTTAGTGACTCCCCGCACAGCGCATTATACACGGACAATGCACTTACATGCACCAGGAAGAAGAAGGTGAACTCCGGGGACCTGAGCGGGGAAGTGACACATGCAGGATATCGGGTGCACGATCTTTGTGACTCCCGGCACAGCGCATTATACACAGACAATGCACTTACATGCACCAGGAAGAAGAAGGTGTACTCCAGGGACCTGAGCGGGGAAGTGACACATGCAGGATATCGGGTGCACGATCTTAGTGACTCCCCGCACAGCGCATTATACACGGACAATGCACTTACATGCACCAGGAAGAAGAAGGTGAACTCCGGGGACCTGAGCGGGGAAGCGACACATGCCGGATATCGGGTTCATGATCTTAGTGACTCCCCGCACAGCGCATTATACACTGACAATGCACTTACATGCACCAGGAAGAGGAAGGTGAACTCCGGGGACCTGATCGGGGAAGTGACACATGCAGGATATCGGGTGCAGGATCTTAGTGACTCCCCGCACAGCACATTATACACGGACAATGCACTTACATGCACCAGGAAGAAGAAGGTGAACTCCTGGGACCTGAGCGGGGAAGTGACACATGCAGGATATCGGGCGCAGGATCTTAGTGACTCCCCGCACAGTGCATTATACACGGACAATGCACTTACATGCACCAGGAAGAAGAAGGTGAACTCCGGGGACCTGAGCGGGGAAGTGACACATGCAGGATATCAGGTGCAGGATCTTAGTGACTCCCCGCACAGTGCATTATACACGGACAATGCACTTACATGCACCAGGAAGAAGAAGGTGAACTCCTGGGACCTGAGCGGGGAAGCGACACATGCAGGATATCGGGTGCAGGATCTTAGTGACTCCCCGCACAGCGCATTATACACGGACAATGCACTTACATGCACCAGGAAGAAGAAGGTGAACTCCTGGGACCTGAGCGGGGAAGCGACACATGCAGGATATCGGGTGCACGATCTAAGTGACTCCCTGCACAGCGCATTATACATGGACAATGCACTTACATGCACCAGGAAGAAGAAGGTGAACTCCGGGGACCTGAGCGGGGAAGCGACACATGCAGGATATCGGGCGCAGGATCTTAGTGACTCCCCGCATAGCGCATTATACATGGACAATGCACTTACATTCACCAGGAAGAAGAAGGTGAACTCCGGGGACCTGATCGGGGAAGCGACACATGCAGGATATCAGGCGCAGGATCTAAGTGTCTCCCCGCACAGCGCATTATACACGGACAATGCACTTACATTCACCAGGAAGAAGAAGGTGAACTCCGGGGACCTTAACGGGGAAGCGACACATGCAGGATATCAGGCGCAGGATCTTAGTGACTCCCCGCACAGCGCATTATACACGGACAATGCACTTACATGCACCAGGAAGAAGAAGGTGAACTCCTGGGACCTGAGTGGGGAAGCGACACATGCAGGATATCGGGCGCAGGATCTTAGTGACTCCCCGCACAGCGCATTATACACGGACAATGCACTTACATGCACCAGGAAGAAGAAGGTGAACTCCAGGGACCTGAGCGGGGAAGCGACACATGCAGGATATCGGGCGCAGGATCTTAGTGACTCCCCGCACAGCGCATTATACACGGACAATGCACTTACATGCACCAGGAAGAAGAAGGTGAACTCCGGGGACCTGAGCGGGGAAGCGACACGTGCGGGATATCGGGCGGAGGATCTTAGTGACTCCCGGCACAGCACATTATACACGGACAATGCACTTACATGCACCAGGAAGAAGAAGGTGAACTCCGGGACCTGAGCGGGGAAGCGACACATGCAGGATATCGGGGGCAGGATCTTAGTGACTCCCCGCACAGCGCATTATACACGGACAATGCACTTACATGCACCAGGAAGAAGAAGGTGAACTCCAGGGACCTGAGCGGGGAAGCGACACATGCAGGATATCGGGTACACGATCTTAGTGACTCCCCGCACAGCGCATTATACACGGACAATACACTTTCATACACCAGGAGGAAGAAGGTGAACTTCAGGGACCTGAGCGGGGAAGCGACACATGCAGGATATCGGGTACACGATCTTAGTGACTCCCCGCACAGCACATTATACACGGACAATGCACTTACATGCACCAGGAAGAAGAAGGTGAACTCCAGGGACCTGAGCGGGGAAGCGACACATGCAGGATATCGGGTACACGATCTTAGTGACTCCCCGCACAGCGCATTATACACGGACAATACACTTTCATACACCAGGAGGAAGAAGGTGAACTCCAGGGACCTGAGCGGGGAAGCGACACATGCAGGATATCGGGTGCAGGATCTTAGTGACTCCCCGCACAGCGCATTATACACGGACAATGCACTTACATGCCCCAGGAAGAAGAAGGTGAACTCCAGGGACCTGAGCGGGGAAGTGACACATGCAGGATATCGGGGCGCAGGATCTTAGTGACTCCCTGCACGGCGCATTATACATGGACAATGCACTTACATGCACCAGGAAGAAGAAGGTGAACTCCGGGGACCTGAGCGGGGAAGTGACACATGCAGGATATCGGGTGCAGGATCTTAGTGACTCCCCGCACAGCACATTATACACGGACAATGCACTTACATGCACCAGGAAGAAGAAGGTGAACTCCGGGGACCTGAGCGGGGAAGCGACACATGCAGGATATCGGGTGCAGGATCTTAGTGACTCCCCGCACAGCGCATTATACACGGACAATGCACTTACATGCACCAGGAAGAAGAAGGTGAACTCCTGGGACCTGAGCGGGGAATGGACACATGCAGGATATCGGACGAACGATCTTAGTGACTCTGTCGTACAGGTAAGTAAATGTGCCCCAGACTTTGTGCCGCCGTCCACAACCTGTACCACAGGGTCCTTAAAGGGGTATTCTCGTCTTGGCACTCACATTCAGTGTCACTAATCTTCCATATATAAACATTTCTTCAATTGGATGTTATTAAAAAAAAATGTTCCTGTGTGAAGATAATTTCTCATAAATGTAGTCATGTTGTCCCTTAGAAACCAGATGGCTTCCTCGGATACGACCACGTCACACTCTGGCAGCGGTGGCCAGACTTGCGCTATAGAGTCCTGCCTGACCTCCTGGACTCAGTGATCATTACCACAGGGCGGCTGAGGGACTTGTAGTAACTCCTGGACTCAGTGATCATTACCACAGGGCGGCTGAGGGACTTGTAGTAACTCCTGGACTCAGAGATCATTACCACAGGGCGGCTGAGGCACATGTAGTAACTCCTGGACTCAGCGATCATTACCACAGGGCGGCTGAGGGACTTGTAGTAACTCCTGGACTCAGTGATCATTACCACAGGGCGGCTGAGGGACTTGTAGTAACTCCTGGACTCAGAGATCATTACCACAGGGCGGCTGAGGGACTTGTAGTAACTCCTGGACTCAGAGATCATTACCACAGGGCGGCTGAGGGACTTGTAGTAACTCCTGGACTCAGTGATCATTACCACAGGGCGGCTGAGGGACTTGTAGTAACTCCTGGACTCAGAGATCATTACCACAGGGCGGCTGAGGGACTTGTAGTAACTCCTGGACTCAGTGATCATTACCACAGGGCGGCTGAGGGACTTGTAGTAACTCCTGGACTCAGTGATCATTACCACAGGGCGGCTGAGGGACTTGTAGTAACTCCTGGACTCAGTGATCATTACCACAGGGCGGCTGAGGGACTTGTAGTAACTCCTGGACTCAGAGATCATTACCACAGGACGGCTGAGGGACTTGTAGTAACTCCTGGACTCAGTGATCATTACCACAGGGCGGCTGAGGGACTTGTAGTAACTCCTGGACTCAGTGATCATTACCACAGGGCGGCTGAGGGACTTGTAGTAACTCCTGGACTCAGAGATCATTACCACAGGACGGCTGAGGGACTTGTAGTAACTCCTGGACTCAGAGATCATTACCACAGGGCGGCTGAGGGACTTGTAGTAGCTCCTGGACTCAGAGATCATTACCACAGGGCGGCTGAGGGACTTGTAGTAACTCCTGGACTCAGAGATCATTACCACAGGGCGGCTGAGGGACTTGTAGTAACTCCTGGACTCAGTGATCATTACCACAGGGCGGCTGAGGGACTTGTAGTAACTCCTGGACTCAGTGATCATTACCACAGGGCGGCTGAGGGACTTGTAGTAACTCCTGGACTCAGTGATCATTACCACAGGGCGGCTGAGGGACTTGTAGTAACTCCTGGACTCAGAGATCATTACCACAGGGCGGCTGAGGGACTTGTAGTAACTCCTGGACTCAGAGATCATTACCACAGGGCGGCTGAGGGACTTGTAGTAACTCCTGGACTCAGAGATCATTACCACAGGGCGGCTGAGGGACTTGTAGTAACTCCTGGACTCAGAGATCATTACCACAGGGCGGCTGAGGGACTTGTAGTAACTCCTGGACTCAGAGATCATTACCACAGGGCGGCTGAGGCACATGTAGTAACTTCTGGACTCAGAGATCATTACCACAGGGCGGCTGAGGGACTTGTAGTAACTCCTGGACTCAGTGATCATTACCACAGGGCGGCTGAGGGACTTGTAGTAACTCCTGGACTCAGAGATCATTACCACAGGGCGGCTGAGGGACTTGTAGTAACTCCTGGACTCAGAGATCATTACCACAGGGCGGCTGAGGGACTTGTAGTAACTCCTGGACTCAGAGATCATTACCACAGGGCGGCTGAGGGACTTGTAGTAACTCCTGGACTCAGAGATCATTACCACAGGGCGGCTGAGGGACTTGTAGTAACTCCTGGACTCAGAGATCATTACCACAGGGCGGCTGAGGGACTTGTAGTAACTCCTGGACTCAGAGATCATTACCACAGGGCGGCTGAGGGACTTGTAGTAACTCCTGGACTCAGTGATCATTACCAAAGGACGGCTGAGGGACTTGTAGTAACTCCTGGACTCAGAGATCATTACCACAGGGCGGCTGAGGGACTTGTAGTAACTTCTGGACTCAGAGATCATTACCACAGGGCGGCTGAGGGACTTGTAGTAACTCCTGGACTCAGAGATCATTACCACAGGGCGGCTGAGGGACTTGTAGTAACTCCTGGACTCAGAGATCATTACCACAGGGCGGCTGAGGCACATGTAGTAACTCCTGGACTCAGTGATCATTACCACAGGGCGGCTGAGGGACTTGTAGTAACTCCTGGACTCAGAGATCATTACCACAGGGCGGCTGAGGGACTTGTAGTAACTCCTGGACTCAGAGATCATTACCACAGGGCGGCTGAGGGACTTGTAGTAACTCCTGGACTCAGAGATCATTACCACAGGACGGCTGAGGGACTTGTAGTAACTCCTGGACTCAGCGATCATTACCACAGGGCGGCTGAGGGACTTGTAGTAACTCCTGGACTCAGAGATCATTACCACAGGACGGCTGAGGGACTTGTAGTAACTCCTGGACTCAGTGATCATTACCACAGGACGGCTGAGGGACTTGTAGTAACTCCTGGACTCAGAGATCATTACCACAGGGCGGCTGAGGGACTTGTAGTAACTCCTGGACTCAGAGATCATTACCACAGGGCGGCCGAGGGACTTGTAGTAACTCCTGGACTCAGAGATCATTACCACAGGGCGGCTGAGGGACTTGTAGTAACTCCTGGACTCAGTGATCATTACCACAGGGCGGCTGAGGGACTTGTAGTAACTCCTGGACTCAGTGATCATTACCACAGGGCGGCTGAGGGACTTGTAGTAACTCCTGGACTCAGAGATCATTACCACAGGGCGGCTGAGGCACATGTAGTAACTCCTGGACTCAGTGATCATTACCACAGGGCGGCTGAGGGACTTGTAGTAACTCCTGGACTCAGAGATCATTACCACAGGGCGGCTGAGGGACTTGTAGTAACTCCTGGACTCAGAGATCATTACCACAGGGCGGCTGAGGGACTTGTAGTAACTCCTGGACTCAGAGATCATTACCACAGGGCGGCTGAGGGACTTGTAGTAACTCCTGGACTCAGAGATCATTACCACAGGGCGGCTGAGGGACTTGTAGTAACTCCTGGACTCAGTGATCATTACCACAGGGCGGCTGAGGGACTTGTAGTAACTCCTGGACTCAGAGATCATTACCACAGGGCGGCTGAGGGACTTGTAGTAACTCCTGGACTCAGAGATCATTACCACAGGGCGGCTGAGGGACTTGTAGTAACTCCTGGACTCAGAGATCATTACCACAGGGCGGCTGAGGGACTTGTAGTAACTCCTGGACTCAGTGATCATTACCACAGGGCGGCTGAGGGACTTGTAGTAACTCCTGGACTCAGAGATCATTACCACAGGGCGGCTGAGGGACTTGTAGTAACTCCTGGACTCAGAGATCATTACCACAGGGCGGCTGAGGGACTTGTAGTAACTCCTGGACTCAGAGATCATTACCACAGGGCGGCTGAGGGACTTGTAGTAACTCCTGGACTCAGAGATCATTACCACAGGGCGGCTGAGGCACATGTAGTAACTCCTGGACTCAGTGATCATTACCACAGGGCGGCTGAGGGACTTGTAGTAACTCCTGGACTCAGAGATCATTACCACAGGGCGGCTGAGGGACTTGTAGTAACTCCTGGACTCAGAGATCATTACCACAGGGCGGCTGAGGGACTTGTAGTAACTCCTGGACTCAGTGATCATTACCACAGGGCGGCTGAGGGACTTGTAGTAACTCCTGGACTCAGAGATCATTACCACAGGGCGGCTGAGGGACTTGTAGTAACTCCTGGACTCAGAGATCATTACCACAGGGCGGCTGAGGCACATGTAGTAACTCCTGGACTCAGTGATCATTACCACAGGGCGGCTGAGGGACTTGTAGTAACTCCTGGACTCAGAGATCATTACCACAGGGCGGCTGAGGGACTTGTAGTAACTCCTGGACTCAGAGATCATTACCACAGGGCGGCTGAGGGACTTGTAGTAACTCCTGGACTCAGTGATCATTACCACAGGGCGGCTGAGGGACTTGTAGTAACTCCTGGACTCAGAGATCATTACCACAGGGCGGCTGAGGGACTTGTAGTAACTCCTGGACTCAGAGATCATTACCACAGGGCGGCTGAGGGACTTGTAGTAACTCCTGGACTCAGAGATCATTACCACAGGGCGGCTGAGGGACTTGTAGTAACTCCTGGACTCAGAGATCATTACCACAGGGCGGCTGAGGCACATGTAGTAACTCCTGGACTCAGTGATCATTACCACAGGGCGGCTGAGGGACTTGTAGTAACTCCTGGACTCAGAGATCATTACCACAGGGCGGCTGAGGGACTTGTAGTAACTCCTGGACTCAGAGATCATTACCACAGGGCGGCTGAGGGACTTGTAGTAACTCCTGGACTCAGAGATCATTACCACAGGGCGGCTGAGGGACTTGTAGTAACTCCTGGACTCAGTGATCATTACCACAGGGCGGCTGAGGCACATGTAGTAACTCCTGGACTCAGTGATCATTACCACAGGGCGGCTGAGGGACTTGTAGTAACTCCTGGACTCAGTGATCATTACCACAGGGCGGCTGAGGGACTTGTAGTAACTCCTGGACTCAGTGATCATTACCACAGGGCGGCTGAGGGACTTGTAGTAACTCCTGGACTCAGAGATCATTACCACAGGGCGGCTGAGGGACTTGTAGTAACTCCTGGACTCAGAGATCATTACCACAGGGCGGCTGAGGGACTTGTAGTAACTCCTGGACTCAGTGATCATTACCACAGGGCGGCTGAGGGACTTGTAGTAACTCCTGGACTCAGAGATCATTACCACAGGGCGGCTGAGGGACTTGTAGTAACTCCTGGACTCAGTGATCATTACCACAGGGCGGCTGAGGGACTTGTAGTAACTCCTGGACTCAGAGATCATTACCACAGGGCGGCTGAGGGACTTGTAGTAACTCCTGGACTCAGAGATCATTACCACAGGGCGGCTGAGGGACTTGTAGTAACTCCTGGACTCAGAGATCATTACCACAGGGCGGCTGAGGGACTTGTAGTAACTCCTGGACAGTTCATATACAAAACCTTTTTGTTTCTTTGTGCAATCCCTCGGGCAGAGGTGGTCGTATCCGAGGAAGCTATCTCTTTTCTAAGGGACCATGTGACTACATTTATGAGAAATTATCTTCACACAGGAACATTTTTTTTTAATAACATCTAATTGAAGAAATGTTTATATATGGCAGATTAATGAAACTGAATGTGACTGCCCAGACGAGAGGAGAATACCCCTTTAAATAGTAATAGTGCCAGTAAGTAGTAATACTGCTCCTCCCCATGTTCTCCCTCTGTGCTCCTCCTCCGCGTTCCTTCTCTGTGCTCCTCCCCATGTTCTCCCTCTGTGCTCCTCCTCCGCGTTCCTTCTCTGTGCTCCTCCCCATGTTCTCCCTCTGTGCTCCTCCTCCGCGTTCCTTCTCTGTGCTCCTCCCCATGTTCTCCCTCTGTGCTCCTCCTCCGCGTTCCTTCTCTGTGCTCCTCCCCATGTTCTCCCTCTGTGCTCCTCCTCCGCGTTCCTTCTCTGTGCTTCTCCCCATGTTCTCCCTCTGTGCTCCTCCTCCGCGTTCCTTCTCTGTGCTCCTCTTCATGTTCTCCCTCTGTGCTCCTCCTCCGCGTTCCTTCTCTGTGCTCCTCCCCATGTTCTCCCTCTGTGCTCCTCCTCCGCGTTCCTTCTCTGTGCTCCTCCCCATGTTCTCCCTCTGTGCTCCTCCTCCGCGTTCCTTCTCTGTGCTCCTCCCCATGTTCTCCCTCTGTGCTCCTCCTCCGCGTTCCTTCTCTGTGCTCCTCCCCATGTTCTCCCTCTGTGCTCCTCCTCCGCGTTCCTTCTCTGTGCTCCTCCCCATGTTCTCCCTCTGTGCTCCTCCTCCGCGTTCCTTCTCTGTGCTCCTCCCCATGTTCTCTCTCTGTGCTCCTCCGCGTTCCTTCTCTGTGCTCCTCCCCATGTTCTCCCTCTGTGCTCCTCCTCCGCGTTCCTTCTCTGTGCTCCTCCCCATGTTCTCTCTCTGTGCTCCTCCGCGTTCCTTCTCTGTGCTCCTCCCCATGTTCTCCCTCTGTGCTCCTGCTTATGTTCCTCCTCTCTGCACCTGTGTGCAGCTGGAGTGTGCTTGGAGAGGCGCTACCACCTGACCACCTTGCTGGGTGAGAGCACATGTCAGTGCTGCCTGGCACCCAGGGCAAATCTGGAGACTTGAGCCCAGAACGGCAGCTTCCTCCACTAGGACTCAGCTCCATCTGAACCATCCCAGTCCTGCACCTACTACCAGGCTGCGTGACCTTCCCGTGGACGGCTCTTCATGACTTTTCCAGCTTAAGAATCGTCTGTCACCCATTTGGCCATTGCTGCTGTTCAATAAAGAACCGTGGGTTGATTTGCACAACGTTGCCTCCAGCTGATCCCTGGATATGGCTGTTACCACCACGGGCTCCCCATCCATTACCCAGTGACATATCTTACAGACACTCAGGGTTTGCCCCAGGGAGATCCAGTACCTCAGCCTCTCCTTCCATATTTCCTGCACACACCACCTGCTGGAGAGCTGCCAGGCTGTAGGACAGCCCTCCGGTCCCCATACCAAGCGCCGGACCTAGAGAGGAGGGCGACGCGACCCGGATCTAAAGAGAAGGGCGACGTGACCCGGACCTAGAGAGGAAGGCGACGGGAGCCGGACCAAGAGAGGAGGGAGACGCGACCCGGACCTAGAGAGAAGGGCGACGGGAGCCGGACCTAGAGAGAAGGACAATGGTACCCGGACCTAGAGAGAAGGACGATGGTACCCGGAACTAGAGCGAAGGACGATGGTACCCGGACCTAGAGAGAAGGACGATGGTACCCGGACCTAGAGAGAAGGACGATGGTACCCGGACCTAGAGAGAAGGACGATGGTACCCGAAACTAGAGAGAAGGACGAAGGTACCCGGACCTAGAGAGGAAGGCGACGGGAGCCGGACCAAGAGAGGAGGGAGACGCGACCCGGACCTAGAGAGAAGGGCGACGGGAGCCGGACCTAGAGAGAAGGACGATGGTACCCGGACCTAGAGAGAAGGACGAAGGTACCCGGAACTAGAGAGAAGGACGATGGTACCCGGACCTAGAGAGAAGGACGATGGTACCCGAAACTAGAGAGAAGGACGAAGGTACCCGGACCTAGAGAGAAGGACGAAGGTACCCGGACCTAGAGAGAAGGACGAAGGTACCCGGACCTAGAGAGAAGGACGAAGGTACCCGGACCTAGAGAGAAGGACGATGGTACCCGAAACTAGAGAGAAGGTCGAAGGTACCCGGACCTAGAGAGAAGGACGAAGGTACCCGGACCTAGAGAGAAGGACGAAGGTACCCGGACCTAGAGAGAAGGACGAAGATACCCGGACCTAGAGAGAAGGACGAAGGTACCCGGACCTAGAGAGAAGGGCGACGTGACCCGGACCTAGAGAGAAGGGCGACGTGACCCGGACCTAGAGAGGAGGACGAAGGTACCCGGACCTAGAGAGAAGGACGATGGTACCCGAAACTAGAGAGAAGGTCGAAGGTACCCGGACCTAGAGAGAAGGACGAAGGTACCCGGACCTAGAGAGAAGGACGAAGGTACCCGGACCTAGAGAGAAGGACGAAGATACCCGGACCTAGAGAGAAGGACGAAGGTACCCGGACCTAGAGAGAAGGACGAAGGTACCCGGACCTAGAGAGAAGGGCGACGTGACCCGGACCTAGAGAGGAGGACGATGGTACCCGGACCTAGAGAGAAGGACTAAGGTACCCGGACCTAGAGAGAAGGACGAAGGTACCCGGACCTAGAGAGAAGGACGATGGTACCCGAAACTAGAGAGAAGGTCGAAGGTACCCGGACCTAGAGAGAAGGACGAAGGTACCCGGACCTAGAGAGAAGGACGATGGTACCCGGACCTAGAGAGAAGGACGAAGGTACCCGGACCTAGAGAGAAGGACGATGGTACCCGGACCTAGAGAGAAGGACGAAGGTACCCGGACCTAGAGAGAAGGGCGACGGGAGCCGGACCTAGAGAGAAGGACGAAGGTACCCGGACCTAGAGAGAAGGACGAAGGTACCCGGACCTAGAGAGAAGGGCGACGTGACCCGGACCTAGAGAGAAGGGCGACGTGACCCGGACCTAGAGAGAAGGACGAAGGTACCCGGACCTAGAGAGAAGGGCGACGTGACCCGGACCTAGAGAAGAGGGAGACACGACCCGGACCTAGAGAGAAGGACGAAGGTACCCGGACCCAGAGAGGAGGGCGACGGGGGCCGGACCCAGAGAGGAGGGCGACGGGGGCCGGACCCAGAGAGGAGGGCGACGGGGGCCGGACCCAGAGAGGAGGGCGACGGGGGCCGGACCCAGAGAGGAGGGCGACGGGGGCCGGACCCAGAGAGGAGGGCGACGGGGACCGGACCCAGAGAGGAGGGCGACGGGGGCCGGACCCAGAGAGGAGGGCGACGGGGACCGGACCCAGAGAGGAGGGCGACGGGGGGCTGGACTTAGGGAGAAGGACGGCGACGGGGGGCTGGACCTAGGGAGAAGGACGGCGACGGGGGGCTGGACCTAGGGAGAAGGACAAAGGGACCCGGACCTAAAGAGGAGGGCGACGGGAGCCGGACCTAAAGAGGAGGGCGACGGGAGCCGGACCTAAAGAGGAGGATCATGATGATGCGCTGCAGCATCTGGGGCAGTGTCTGTCTGTATTTTGTGCCTCTAGGAGTGTAACCTGAACCTGTTGGATCATCTCTCATCCTCCGATGCATCTGTGGGCCGGGAGGTGACACCACCCTGCACCCCCTCATTCTATGGAGCCCGGTAGCAGCCGACTACAGAGATTGGGGGAGTAACTCCAGAACTCGCCGGACTCCTCAGCCCCCTAAGAAGTGAAGCCACTGGAGGGCCCCCATTAACCCCTGATTGTGCAGATTCTGCTGTTCCATGTATGATTGATACGAATGTATTTTGGTTCCTTGTAAAGTGAAGACCTCAAAGCATCGCAGCGGGGGCGGGGCGCGAGCAGTGATGCAAGGAATCCGGGAATTATTAACTCTCTTCCCACAGCTCCTATAAAGCAGACAGAACTTTCTTCTGATCCTTTGGGATGGAGACCCCCAGAGTCCTGGCCCCCGGACGGGTGACAAAGCTTTCCACTAGGAGGGTGGAGGACACGGCGTCTCTGCGCTGGGCGCGGGTGGTGAACCGCGCGGAGGAGGCACGGAAGACGCATGTGATGAGGGTCCTGCAGAGAACGGCCGCCATTCACCATGGAGACCTCCGCAGAGAAGCCGCCGCCCTCCGCACATTCCTAGTGAAGGTGAATGTATCCAGCGGCCACCTACCCCCCGGCCAGGACGGAGACGGACACACAATAAAGATGGCGGATTCAGCAGAGATCACGAACTACGACCGGACCCTGAGGAACCCCAAACGTTGGCCGTCTATAGTAGCCCCACGCAATGTGACGTCATGTGACTAGACGCAATGGGAGGAGTCTAAGCTGCTGCCTTCGTTATGATGACTGATCAGGTGGCGGAAACATTGTAACAGAAGCTGCAGTCACATCGGACATTCAGAGTGACCAGGACTCCAAGGGGGGCAGGGAATGGGGGACGTGGGGGGCAGGGGGAGATGGGGGGCAGGGAATGGGGGATGTGGGGGGGCAGGGGGAGATGGGGGGCAGTGAATAGGGGTCATGGGGGGCAGGGGGAGATGGGGGGCAGGGGGAGATGGGGGGCAGGGAATGGGGGATGTGGGGGGCAGGGGGAGATGGGGGGCAGGGAATGGGGGACGTGGGGGGGCAGGGGGAGATGGGGGGCAGGGAATGGGGGATGTGGGGGGCAGGTGGAGATGGGGGGCAGGGAATGGGGGACGTGGGGGGGCAGGGGGAGATGGTGGGCAGGGAATGGGGGACGTGGGGGGGCAGGGGGAGATGGGGGGCGAGGGATGAGGGGGGCAGGTGGAGATGGAGGGGATGAGGGGGGCAGGGGGAGATGGGGGGCAGTGAATAGGGGTCATGGGGGATGTGGGGGGTAGGGGGATGAGGGATGAGGGGGGCAGGTGGAGATGGGGGGCAGGGAATGAGGGATGTGGGGAGATAAAGGGCGGGGAATGGTGAAACAGAGGGAGGAGGAGCTAGAGGGTAAGGGGGCGGGTGTAGGGGTCAGGTCAGTCGGGGTAAATTTTGTTGAGATTTTGTGTATAGAATTTTTAAGGCCAAAAGAGAAATAAAAGTTTGTAACTTTCTGAAATGTTTGTGAAGAGTTTCTTATAGTTTTCAGCATCTCTGCTTTCTGACAGTGAATAGGAACCATCCCGATTAAATCCAGAGGCTGAAATAACTTTGGACACGCACTCAGTTCTTGGAGACTGGACCGTGTGCTTGTGGGATCCCATGGCCGGGGATGGGAGTCCTTGCATCATGCTTCTCTATTCTCTGCCCTTAGAATATGACAAGCACAGGGTCCATGTTATGATCATGGTGAGTACTCATACAGCTGAGGGTTTGTTACAATGTATCAGTATACACAGTGTTTGTTACAGTGTATCAGTGGTTAATGTGTAACTTTATAGTCGCCCTCCGGTTCTGCGCTGCTGCTCCTCATGGTCCTGAATCCATGGTAACCTAACAGGAACTGCGGGGGGCGCCGGACCCTGCACTGGAGTCACTGAAGGCGGAGACTGAGATCATTACAGGAATGACTACAACCTCATCATCTGCAGAAACCTCCCCATAGTATCCCCCCACCCACAAAATGCTGCCCCCTCTCCTCTGCATTAGCCCCCATTCCCTGTGCTGCCCCCTATCCTTTGCATTAGCCCCCATTCCCTGTGCTGCCCCCTCTCCTCTGCATTAGCCCCCATTCCCTGTGCTGCCCCCTCTCCTCTGCATTAGCCCCCATTCCCTGTGCTGCCCCCTCTCCTCTGCATTAGCCCCCATTCCCTGTGCTGCCCCCTCTCCTCTCCATTAGTCCCCATTCCCTGTGCTGCCCCCTCTCCTCTCCTCTCCTCTGCATTAGCCCCCATTCCCTGTGCTGCCCCCTCTCCTCTCCTCTCCTCTGCATTAGCCCCCATTCCCTGTGCTGCCCCCTCTCCTCTGCATTAGCCCCCACTCCCTGTGCTGCCCCCTCTCCTCTGCATTAGCCCGCACTCCCTGTGCTGCCCCCTCTCCTCTGCATTAGCCCCCATTCCCTGTGCTGCCCCGTCTCCTCTGCATTATCCCCCATTCCCTGTGCTGCCCCCTCTCCTCTGCATTAGCCCGCACTCCCTGTGCTGCCCCCTATCCTCTGCATTAGCCCCCATTCCCTCTGTTGCCCCCTCTCCTCTGCATTATCCCCCATTCCCTGTGCTGCCCCCTCTCCTCTGCATTAGCCCGCACTCCCTGTGCTGCCCCCTCTCCTCTCCATTAGCCCTCATTCCCTGTGTTGCCCCCTCTCCTCTGCATTAGCCCCCATTCCCTGTGCTGCCCCCTCACCTCTGCATTATCCCCCATTCCCTGTGCTGCCCCCTCACCTCTACATTATCCCCCATTCCCTGTGCTGCCCCCTCTCCTCTGCATTAGCCCTCATTCCCTGTGTTGCTCCCTCTCCTCTGCATTATCCCCCATTCCCTGTGCTGCCCCCTCTCCTCTGCATTAGCCCCCATTCCCTGTGTTGCTCCCTCTCCTCTGCATTAGCCCCCATTCCCTGTGTTGCTCCCTCTCCTCTGCATTAGCCCCCATTCCCTGTGCTGCCACCTCTCCTCAGCATTAGCCCCCACTCCCTGTGCTGCCCCCTCTCCTCTGCATTAGACCCCACTCCCTGTGTTGCCCCCTCTCCTCAGCATTAGCCCCCATTTCCTGTGTTGCCCCCTCTCCTCTGCATTAGCCCCCATTCCCTGTGCTGCCCCCTCACCTCTGCATTATCCCCCATTCCCTGTGCTGCCCCCTCTCCTCTGCATTAGCCCCATTCCCTGTGCTGCCCCCTCACCTCTGCACTATCCCCCATTCCCTGTGATGCCCCCTCATCTCTGCATTAGCCCCCATTCCCTGTGTTGCTCCCTCTACTCTGCATTAGCCCCCATTCCCTGTGCTGCCCCCTCTCCTCTCCATTAGCCCCCATTCCCTGTTCTGCCCCCTCTCCTCTGCATTAGCCCCCATTCCCTGTGCTGCCCCCTCTCCTCTGCATGAGCCCCCAATCCCAGTGCTGCCCGCTCTCCTCTGCATTAGCCCCCATTCCCTGTGCTACCCCCTATCCTCTGCATTAGCCCCCACTCCCTGTGCTGCCCCCTCTCCTCTGCATTATCCCCCATTCCCTGTGCTGCCCCCTATCCTCTGCATTAGCCCCCACTCCCTGTGCTGCCCCCTATCCTCTGCATTAGCCCCCACTCCCTGTGCTGCTTCCTCTCCTCTGCATAAGCCCCCACTCCCTGTGCTGCCCCCTCTCCTCTGCATTAGCCCCCATTCCCTGTGCTGCCCCCTATCCTCTGCATTAGCCCCCATTCCCTGTGTTGCTACCTCTCCTCTGCATTAGCCGCCATTCCCTGTGCTGCCCCCTCTCCTCTGCATTAGCCCCCATTCCCTGTGCTGCCCCCTCTCCTCTGCATTAGCCCCCATTCCCTGTGCTGCCCAATCTCCTCTGCATTAGCCCCCACTCCCTGTGCTGCCCCCTCTCCTCTGCATTAGCCCCCACTCCCTGTGCTGCCCCCTCTCCTCTGCATTAGCCCCCACTCCCTGTGCTGCCCCCTCTCCTCTGCATTAGCCCCCACTCCCTGTGCTGCCCCCTCTCCTCTGCATTAGCCCCCACTCCCTGTGCTGCCCCCTCTCCTCTGCATTAGCCCCCACTCCCTGTGCTGCCCCCTCTCCTCTGCATTAGCCCCCACTCCCTGTGCTGCCCCCTCTCCTCTGCATTAGCCCCCACTCCTTGTGCTGCCCCCTCTCCTCTGCATTAGCCCCCAATCCCTGTGCTGCCCCCTCTCCTCTAAATTAGCCCCCACTCCCTGTGCTGCCCCCTCTCCTCTGCATTAGCCCCCATTCCCTGTGCTGCCCCCTCTCCCCTGCATTATCCCCCATTCCCTGTGTTGCCCCCTCTCCTCTCCTCTCCATTAGCCCCCATTCCCTGTGCTGCCCCCTCTCCTCTGCATAAGCCCCCACTCCCTGTGCTGCCCCCTCTCCTCTGCATTAGCCCCCATTCCCTATGCTGCCCCCTATCCTCTGCATTAGCCCCCATTCCCTGTGTTGCTACCTCTCCTCTGCATTAGCCGCCATTCCCTGTGCTGCCCCCTCTCCTCTGCATTAGCCCCCATTCCCTGTTCTGCCCCCTCTCCTCTGCATTAGCCCCCATTCCCTGTGCTGCCCAATCTCCTCTGCATTAGCCCCCACTCCCTGTGCTGCCCCCTCTCCTCTGCATTAGCCCCCACTCCCTGTGCTGCCCCCTCTCCTCTGCATTAGCCCCCACTCCCTGTGCTGCCCCCTCTCCTCTGCATTAGCCCCCACTCCCTGTGCTGCCCCCTCTCCTCTGCATTAGCCCCCACTCCCTGTGCTGCCCCCTCTCCTCTGCATTAGCCCCCACTCCCTGTGCTGCCCCCTCTCCTCTGCATTAGCCGCCATTCCCTGTGCTGCCCCCTCACCTCTGCATTATCCCCCATTCCCTGTGTTGCTCCTTCTCCTCTGCATTAGCCCCATTCCCTGTGCTGCCCCCTCTCCTCTGCATTAGCCCCCATTCCCTGTGCTGCCCCCTCACCTCTGCATTATCCCCCATTCCCTGTGTTGCTCCCTCTCCTCTGCATTAGCCCCCATTCCCTGTGCTGCCCCCTCTCCTCTCCTCTCCATTAGCCCCCATGCCCTGTACTGCCCCCTCTCCTCTGCATTAGCCCCCATTCCCTGTGCTGCCCCCTCTCCTCTGCCCCCTCTCCTCTGCATGAGCCCCCAATCCCAGTGCTGCCCGCTCTCCTCTGCATTAGCCCCCATTCCCTGTGCTACCCCCTATCCTCTGCATTATCCCCCATACCCTGTGCTGCCCCCTATCCTCTGCATTAGCCCCCATTCCCTGTGCTGCCCCCTCTCCTCTGCATTTGCCCCCATTCCCTGTGCTGCCCCCTCTGCTCTGCATTAGCCCCCATTCCCTGTGCTGCCCCCTCTCCTCTGCATTAGCCCCCATTCCCTGTGCTGCCCCCTCTCCTCTCCATTAGCCCCCATTCCCTGTGCTACCCCCTATCCTCTGCATTATCCCCCATTCCCTGTGCTGCCCCCTATCCTCTGCATTAGCCCCCATTCCCTGAGCTGTCCCATCTCCTCTCCATTAGCCCCCATTCCCTGTGCTGCCCCCTCTTTTCTGTATTAGCCCCCATTCCCTGTGCTGCCTCTCTCCTCTGCATTAGCCCCCATACCTTGTCTTGCCCCCTCCTCTCCATTAGCCCCCATACCTCGTCTTGCCCCCTCCTCTCCATTAGCCCCCATACCTTGTCTTGCCCCCTCTCCTTTCCATTAGCCCCCATTCCATATACTGCCCCCTCTCCTCTGCATTAGCCCCCATTCCCTGTACTGCCCCTCTCCTCTGCGTTAGCCCCCATTCCCTGTGCTACCCCCTCTCCTCTCCATTAGCCCCCATTCCCTGTGCTGCCCCCTATCCTCTGCATTAGCCCCCATTCCCTGTGCTGCCCCCTCTGCCCTGCATTATCCCCCATTCCCTGTGTTGCCCCCTCTCCTCTCCATTAGCCCCCATTCCCTGTGCTGCCCCCTCTCCTCTGCATTAACCCCCACACCCTGTGCTGCCCCCTCTGCTCTGCATTAGCCCCCATTTCCTGTGCTGCCCCCTCTCCTCTCCTCTGCATTAGCCCCCATTCCCTGTGCTGTCCCCTCTCCTCTGCATTAGCCCCCATTCCCTGTGCTGCCCCCTCTTCTCTCCATTAGCCCGCATTCCCTGTGCTGCCCCCTCTCCTCTGCATTAGCCCCCATTCCCTGTGCTGCCCCCTCTCCTCTCCTCTGCATTAGCCCCCATTCCCTGTGCTGTCCCCTCTCCTCTGCATTCGCCCCCATTCCATGTGCTGCCCCCTCTCCTCTGCATTAGCCCCATTCCCTGTGCTGCCCCCTCTCCTCTGCATTAGCCCCCACTCCCTGTGCTGCCCCCTCCCCTCTGCATTAGCCCCCATTCCCTGTTCTGCCCCCTCTCCTCTGCATTAGCCCCCATTCCCTGTGTTGCTACCTCTCCTCTGCATTAGCCCCCATTCCCTGTGCTGCCCCCTCTCCTCTGCATTAGCCCCCATTCCCTGTGCTGCCCCATCTCCTCTGCATTAGCCCCCACTCCCTGTGCTGCCCCCTCTCCTCTGCATTAGCCCCCACTCCCTGTGCTGCCCCCTCTCCTCTGCATTAGCCCCCACTCCCTGTGCTGCCCCCTCTTCTCTGCATTAGCCCCCACTCCCTGTGCTGCCCCCTCTCCTCTGCATTAGCCCCAACTCCCTGTGCTGCCCCCTCTCCTCTGCATTAGCCCCCACTCCCTGTGCTGCCCCCTCTCCTCTGCATTAGCCCCCAAACCCTGTGCTGCCCCCTCTCCTCTGCATTAGCCCCCATTCCCTGTGTTGCCCCCTCTCCTCTGCATTAGCCCCCATTCCCTGTGTTGCCTCTTCTCCTCTGCATTAGCCCCCATTCCCTGTGCTGCCCCCTCACCTCTGCATTATCCCCCATTCCCTGTGCTGCCCCCTCTCCTCTGCATTAGCCCCATTCCCTGTGCTGCCCCCTCACCTCTGCACTATCCCCCATTCCCTGTGATGCCCCCTCATCTCTGCATTAGCCCCCATTCCCTGTGTTGCTCCCTCTACTCTGCATTAGCCCCCATTCCCTGTGCTGCCCCCTCTCCTCTCCATTAGCCCCCATTCCCTGTTCTGCCCCCTCTCCTCTGCATTAGCCCCCATTCCCTGTGCTGCCCCCTCTCCTCTGCATGAGCCCCCAATCCCAGTGCTGCCCGCTCTCCTCTGCATTAGCCCCCATTCCCTGTGCTACCCCCTATCCTCTGCATTATCCCCCATTCCCTGTGCTGCCCCCTATCCTCTGCATTATCCCCCATTCCCTGTGCTGCCCCCTATCCTCTGCATTAGCCCCCACTCCCTGTGCTGCCCCCTATCCTCTGCATTAGCCCCCACTCCCTGTGCTGCTTCCTCTCCTCTGCATAAGCCCCCACTCCCTGTGCTGCCCCCTCTCCTCTGCATTAGCCCCCATTCCCTGTGCTGCCCCCTATCCTCTGCATTAGCCCCAATTCCCTGTGTTGCTACCTCTCCTCTGCATTAGCCGCCATTCCCTGTGCTGCCCCCTCACTCTGCATTAGCCCCCATTCCCTGTGCTGCCCCCTCTCCTCTGCATTAGCCCCCATTCCCTGTGCTGCCCAATCTCCTCTGCATTAGCCCCCACTCCCTGTGCTGCCCCCTCTCCTCTGCATTAGCCCCCACTCCCTGTGCTGCCCCCTCTCCTCTGCATTAGCCCCCACTCCCTGTGCTGCCCCCTCTCCTCTGCATTAGCCCCCACTCCCTGTGCTGCCCCCTCTCCCCTGCATTAGCCCCCACTCCCTGTGCTGCTTCCTCTCCTCTGCATAAGCCCCCACTCCCTGTGCTGCCCCCTCTCCTCTGCATTAGCCCCCATTCCCTGTGCTGCCCCCTATCCTCTGCATTAGCCCCAATTCCCTGTGTTGCTACCTCTCCTCTGCATTAGCCGCCATTCCCTGTGCTGCCCCCTCACTCTGCATTAGCCCCCATTCCCTGTGCTGCCCCCTCTCCTCTGCATTAGCCCCCATTCCCTGTGCTGCCCAATCTCCTCTGCATTAGCCCCCACTCCCTGTGCTGCCCCCTCTCCTCTGCATTAGCCCCCACTCCCTGTGCTGCCCCCTCTCCTCTGCATTAGCCCCCACTCCCTGTGCTGCCCCCTCTCCTCTGCATTAGCCCCCACTCCCTGTGCTGCCCCCTCTCCTCTGCATTAGCCCCCACTCCCTGTGCTGCCCCCTCTCCTCTGCATTAGCCCCCACTCCCTGTGCTGCCCCCTCTCCTCTGCATTAGCCCCCACTCCCTGTGCTGCCCCCTCTCCTCTGCATTAGCCCCCACTCCTTGTGCTGCCCCCTCTCCTCTGCATTAGCCCCCAATCCCTGTGCTGCCCCCTCTCCTCTACATTAGCCCCCACTCCCTGTGCTGCCCCCTCTCCTCTGCATTAGCCCCCATTCCCTGTGCTGCCCCCTCTCCCCTGCATTATCCCCCATTCCCTGTGTTGCCCCCTCTCCTCTCCTCTCCATTAGCCCCCATTCCCTGTGCTGCCCCCTCTCCTCTGCATAAGCCCCCACTCCCTGTGCTGCCCCCTCTCCTCTGCATTAGCCCCCATTCCCTGTGCTGCCCCCTATCCTCTGCATTAGCCCCCATTCCCTGTGTTGCTACCTCTCCTCTGCATTAGCCGCCATTCCCTGTGCTGCCCCCTCTCCTCTGCATTAGCCCCCATTCCCTGTGCTGCCCCCTCTCCTTTGCATTAGCCCCCATTCCCTGTGCTGCCCAATCTCCTCTGCATTAGCCCCCACTCCCTGTGCTGCCCCCTCTCCTCTGCATTAGCCCCCACTCCCTGTGCTGCCCCCTCTGCTCTGCATTTGCCCCCACTCCCTGTGCTGCCCCCTCTCCTCTGCATTAGCCCCCACTCCCTGTGCTGCCCCCTCTCCTCTGCATTAGCCCCCACTCCCTGTGCTGCCCCCTCTCCTCTGCATTAGCCCCCATTCCCTGTGCTGCCCCCTCTCCCCTGCATTATCCCCCATTCCCTGTGTTGCCCCCTCTCCTCTCCTCTCCATTAGCCCCCATTCCCTGTGCTGCCCCCTCTCCTCTGCATTAGCCCCCACTCCCTGTGCTGCCCCCTCTGCTCTGCATTAGCCCCCATTCCCTGTGCTGCCCCCTCTCCTCCCCTCTCCTCTCCTCTCCTCTGCATTAGCCCCCATTCCCTGTGTTGCCCCCTCTCCTCTCCTCTCCATTAGCCCCCATTCCCTGTGCTGCCCCCTCTCCTCTGCATTAGACCCCACTCCCTGTGCTGCCCCCTCTGCTCTGCATTAGCCCCATTCCCTGTGCTGCCCCCTCTTCTCTCCATTAGCCCCCATTCCCTGTGCTGCCCCCTCTCCTCTGCATTAGCCCCATTCCCTGTGCTGCCCCCTCTCCTCTGCATTAGCCCCCATTCCCTGTGCTTCCCCCTCTCCTCTCCTCTGCATTAGCCCCCATTCCCTGTGCTGTCCCCTCTCCTCTGCATTCGCCCCCATTCCCTGTGCTGTCCCCTCTCCTCTGCATTCGCCCCCATTCCCTGTGCTGCCCCCTCTCCTCTGCATTAGCCCCATTCCCTGTGCTGCCCCCTCTCCTCTGCATTAGCCCCCATTCCCTGTGTTGCTACCTCTCCTCTGCATTAGCCGCCATTCCCTGTGCTGCCCCCTCTCCTCTGCATTAGCCCCCATTCCCTGTGCTGCCCCCTCTCCTCTGCATTAGCCCCCATTCCCTGTGCTGCCCCATCTCCTCTGCATTAGCCCCCACTCCCTGTGCTGCCCCCTCTCCTCTGCATTAGCCCCCACTCCATGTGCTGCCCCCTCTCCTCTGCATTAGCCCCCACTCCCTGTGCTGCCCCCTCTCCTCTGCATTAGCCCCCATTCCCTGTGCTGCCCCCTCTCCTCTGCATTAGCCCCCACTCCCTGTGCTGCCCCCTCACCTGCATTAGCCCCCACTCCCTGTGCTGCCCCCTCTCCTCTGCATTAGCCCCCACTCCCTGTGCTGCCCCCTCTCCTCTGCATTAGCCCCCACTCCCTGTGCTGCCCCCTCTCCTCTGCATTAGCCCCCAATCCCTGTGCTGCCCCCTCTCCTCTACATTAGCCCCCACTCCCTGTGCTGCTTCCTCTCCTCTGCATAAGCCCCCACTCCCTGTGCTGCCCCCTCTCCTCTGCATTAGCCCCCATTCCCTGTGCTGCCCCCTCTCCTCTCCTCTGCATTAGCCCCCATTCCCTGTGCTGCCCCCTCACCTCTGCATTATCCCCCATTCCCTGTGCTGCCCCCTCTCCTCTGCATTAGCCCCTTTCCCTGTGCTGCCCCCTCACCTCTGCATTATCCCCCATTCCCTGTGATGCCCCCTCACCTCTGCATTAGCCCCCATTCCCTGTGTTGCTCCCTCTACTCTGCATTAGCCCCTATTCCCTGTGCTGCCCCCTCTCCTCTCCATTAGCCCCCATTCCCTGTAATGCCCCCTCTCCTCTGCATTAGCCCCCATTCCCTGTGCTGCCCCCTCTCCTCTGCATGAGCCCCCAATCCCAGTGCTGCCCGCTCTCCTCTGCATGAGCCCCCAATCCCAGTGCTGCCCGCTCTCCTCTGCATTATCCCCCATTCCCTGTGCTGCCCCCTATCCTCTGCATTATCCCCCATTCCCTGTGCTGCCCCCTATCCTCTGCATTATCCCCCATTCCCTGTGCTGCCCCCTATCCTCTGCATTAGCCCCCACTCCCTGTGCTGCTTCCTCTCCTCTGCATAAGCCCCCACTCCCTGTGCTGCCCCCTCTCCTCTGCATTAGCCCCCATTCCCTGTGCTGCCCCCTATCCTCTGCATTAGCCCCCATTCCCTGTGTTGCTACCTCACCTCTGCATTAGCCACCATTCCCTGTGCTGCCCCCTCTCCTCTGCATTAGCCCCCATTCCCTGTGCTGCCCCCTCTCCTCTGCATTAGCCCCCACTCCCTGTGCTGCCCCCTCTCCTCTGCATTAGCCCCACTCCCTGTGCTGCCCCCTCTCCTCTGCATTAGCCCCCATTCCCTGTGCTGCCCCATCTCCTCTGCATTAGCCCCCACTCCCTGTGCTGCCCCCTCTCCTCTGCATTAGCCCCCATTCCCTGTGCTGCCCCCTCTCCTCTGCATTAGCCCCCATTCCCTGTGCTGCCCCCTCTCCTCTCCATTAGCCCCCATTCCCTGTGCTGCCCCCTCTCCTCTCCATTAGCCCCCATTCCCTGTGCTGCCCCCTCTCCTCTCCATTAGCCCCCATTCCCTGTGCTGCCCCCTCTCCTCTGCATTAGCGCCCATTCCCTGTGCTGCCCCCTCTCCTCTCCATTAGCCCCCATTCCCCGTGCTGCCCCCTCTCCCCTGCATTAGCCCCCACTCCCTGTGCTGCCCCCTCTGCTCTGCATTAGCCCCCATTCCCTGTGCTGCCCCCTCTCCTCTGCATGAGCCCCCAATCCCAGTGCTGCCCGCTCTCCTCTGCATTAGCCCCCATTCCCTGTGCTACCCCCTATCCTCTGCATTAGCCCCCATTCCCTGTGCTACCCCCTATCCTCTGCATTAGCCCCCATTCCCTGTGCGGCCCCCTATCCTCTGCATTAGCCCCCATTCCCTGTGCTGCCCCCTCTCCTCTGCATTTGCCCCCATTCCCTGTGCTGCCCCCTCCCCTCTGCATTTGCCCCCATTCCCTGTGCTGCCCCCTCTCCTCTGCATTAGCCCCCATTCCCTGTGCTGCCCCCTCTCCTCTGCATTAGCCCCCATTCCCTGTGCTGCCCCCTCTCCTCTGCATTAGCCCCCATTCCCTGTGCTGCCCCCTCTCCTCTCCATTAGCCCCTATTCCCTGTGCTGCCCCCTCTTTTCTGCATTAGCCCCCATTCCCTGTGCTGCCCCCTCTCCTCTCCTCTGCTTTAGCCCCCATTCCCTGTGCTGCCCCCTCTCCTCTCCTCTGCATTAGCCCCCATTCCCTGTGCTGTCCCCTCTCCTCTGCATTAGCCCCCATTCCCTGTGCTGCCCCCTCTTTTCTGCATTAGCCCCCATTCCCTGTGCTGCCCCCTCTTTTCTGCATTATCCCCCATTCCCTGTGTTGCCCCCTCTCCTCTCCTCTCCATTAGCCCCCATTCCCTGTGCTGCCCCCTCTCCTCTGCATTAGCCCCCACTCCCTGTGCTTCCCCCTCTCCTCTGCATTATCCCCCATTGCCTGTGCTGCCCCCTCTCCTCTGCATTAGCCCCCATTCCCTGTGCTGCCCCCTCTCCTCTCCTCTCCTCTGCATTAGCCCCCATTCCCTGTGCTGCCCCCTCTCCTCTCCTTTGCATTAGCCCCCATTCCCTGTGCTGTCCCCTCTCCTCTGCATTAGCCCCCATTCCCTGTGCTGCCCCCTCTCCTCTCCATTAGTCCCCATTCCCTGTGCTGCCCCCTCTCCTCTGCATTAGCCCCATTCCCTGTGCTGCCCTCTCTCCTCTGCATTAGCCGCCATTCCCTGTGCTGCCCCCTCTACTCTCCTCTGCATTAGCTTCCAGTCCCTGTGCTGTCCCCTCTCCTCTGCATTCGCCCCCATTCCCTGTGCTGCCCCCTCTCCTCTGCATTGGCCCCCATTCCCTGTGCTGCCCCCTCTCCTCTGCATTAGCCCCCATTCCCTGTGCTGCCCCTCTCCTGTGCATTAGCCCCCATACCTTGTCTTGCCCCCTCTCCTCTCCATTAGCCCCCATTCCTTGTCTTGCCCCCTCTACTCTCCTCTCCATTAGCCCCCATACCTTGTCTTGCCCCCTCTCCTCTCCATTAGCCCCCACTCCCTGTGCTGCCACCTCTCCCCTGCATTAGCCCCCACTCCCTGTGCTGCCCGCTCTGCTCTGCATTAGCCCCCATTCCCTGTGCTGCCCCCTCTCCTCTCCTCTCCTCTGCATTAGCCCCCACACCCTGTACTGCCCCCTCTCCTCTCCATTAGCCCCCATTCCCTTCGCTGCCCCCTCTCCTCTCCTTTTCATTAGCCCCCATTCCCTGTGCTGCCCCCTCTCCTCTTCATTAGCCCCCATTCCCTGTGCTACCCCCTCTCCTCTGCATTAGCCCCCATTCCCTGTGCTGCCCCCTCTCCCCTGCATTAGCCCCCACTCCCTGTGCTGCCCCCTCTTCTCTGCATTAGCCCCCATTCCCTGTGCTGCCCCCTCTCCTCTCCTCTGCATTAGCCCCCATTCCCTGTGCTGCCCCCTCTTCTCTCCTCCCCTCTCCTCTTCATTAGCCCCCATTCCCTGTGCTACCCCCTCTCCTCTGCTTTAGCCCCCATTCCCTGTGCTGCCCCCTCTCCTCTCCTCTCCATTAGCCCCCATTCCATGTGCTGCCCCCTCTCCCCTTCAGTAGCCCCCACCACCTGTGCTGCCCCGTCTCCTCTGCAATAGCCCCCATTCCCTGTGCTGCCCCCTCTCCTCTGCATTAGCCCCCATTCTCTGTGCTGCCCCCTCTCCTCTGCATTATCCCCCATTCCCTGTGTTGCCCCTTCTCCTCTGCATTAGCCCCCATTCCCTTTATTGCCCCCTCTCCTCTGCATTAGCCCCCATTCCCTGTGCTGCCCCCTCTCCTCTCCATTAGCCCCCATTCCCTGTGCTGCCGCCTCAGATCTGCATTAGCCCCCATTCTCTGTGCTGCCCCCTCTCCTCTGCAATAGCCCCGATTCCATGTGCTGCCCCTTCTTCTCTGCATTTGCCCCCAATTCCTGTGCTGCACTCTCTCCTCTGCATTTGCCCCAATCCATGTGCTGCCCCTTCTCCTCTGCATTAGCCCCCACTCCCTGTGCTGCCCCCTCTCCTCTGCATTATCCCCCAATGCCTGTGCTACCCCCTCTCCTCTGCATTAGCCCCCACTCCCTGTGCTTCCCCCTCTCCTCTGCATTATCCCCCATTGCCTGTGCTGCCCCCTCTCCTCTGCATTAGCCCCCACACCCTGTGCTTTCCCCTCTCCTCTGCATTAGCTCCTACTCCCTGTGCTGCCCCTTCTCCTCTGCATTAGCCCCCATATCTTGTCTTGCCCCCTCTCCTCTCCATTAGCCCCCATACCTTGTCTTGCCCCCTCTCCTCTCAATTAGCCGCCATTCCCTGTGCAGCCCCCTCTCCTCTGTATTTGCCCCCACTACCCGTGCCGCCCCTTCTCCTCTCCATTAGCCCCCACTACCCGTGCTGCCCCCTCTCCTCTCCATTAGTCCCCACTACCCGTGCTGCCCCCTCTCCTCTCCATTAACCCCCACTACCCGTGCTGCCCCCACTCCTCTCCATTTGCCCCCACTACCCGTGCTGCCTCCTCTCCTCTCCATTTGCCCCCACTCCCTGTGCTGCCCCCTTTCCTCTGCATTAGACCCCACTCCCTGTGCTGCCCCCTCTCCTCTGCATTAGCCCCCACTACCCGTCCTGCCACTCTCCTCTCCATTAGCCTCCATTCCTTGTCTTGCCCCCTCTCCTCTGCATTAGCCCCCATTCCCTATGCTGCCCCCTCTCCTCTCCTCTGCATTAGCTCCCATTCCCTGTGCTGTTCCCTCTCCTCTGCATTAGCCCCCATTCCCTGTGCTGTTCCCTCTCCTCTGCATTAGTCCCCATTCCCTGTGCTGTTCCCTCTTCTCTGCATTAGCCCCCATTCCCTGTGCTGTTCCCTCTCCTCTGCATTAGCCCCCATTCCCTGTCCTGCCTTCTCTCCAATGCATTAGCCCCCATTCCCTGTGCTGCCCCCTCTCCTATGCATTAGCCCCCATTCCCTGTGCTGCCACCTATCCTCTGCATTATCCCCTATTCCCTGTGCTGCCTTCTCTTCTCTCCATTAGCCCCCATTCCCTGTGCTGCCTCTCTCCTCTGCATTAGCCCCCATACCTTGTCTTGCCCCCTCCTCTCCATTAGCCCCCATTCTCTGTGCTGCCCCCTCTCCTCTCCATTTGCCCCCATACCTTGTCTTGCCCCCTCTCCTCTCCGTTAGCCCCCATACCTTGTCTTGCCCCCTCTCCTCTCCGTTAGCCCCCATACCTTGTCTTGCCCCCTCTCCTCTCCATTAGCCCCCATTCCCTATACTGCCCCCTCACCTCTGCATAAGCCCCCACACCTTGTGCTGCCCCCTCTCCTTTGCACTAGCCCCCACACCTTGTGCTGCCCCCTCTCCTCTGCATTGGCCCCACACCCTGTGCTGCCCCCTATTCTCTGCATTAGCCCCCATTCCCTGTACTGCCCCCTCTCCTCTCCTCTGCATTTGCCCCCATTCCCTGTGCTGCCCCCTCTCCTCTCCATTAGCCCCCATTCCCTGTGCTGCCCCCTCACCTCTCCATTAGCCCCCATTCTCTGTGCTGCCCCCTCTCCCCTGCATTAGCCCCCATTCCCTGTGCTGCCCCCTCTCCTCTGCATTAGCCCCCATTCCCTGTGCTTCCCCCTCCCCTGTGCTTCCCCCTCTCCTCTCCATTAGACCCCATTCCCTGTGCTGCTCCCTCTCCTCTCCTCTCCCTTAGCCCCCATTCCCTGTGATGCCCCCTCTCCTCTGCATTAGCCCCCATTCCCTGTGCTGCTCCCTCTTCTCTGCATTAGCCCCCATTCCCTGTGCTTCCCCCTCTCCTCTCCATTAGCCCCCATTCTCTGTGCTGCCCCCTCTCCTCTCCTCTTCATTAGCCCCCATTCCCTGTGCTGCCCCCTCTCCTCTCCATTAGCCCCCATTCTCTGTGTTGCCCCCTCTCCCCTGCATTAGCCCCCATTCCCTGTGCTGCCCCCTCTCCTCTCCATTAGCCCCCATTCCCTGTGCTGCCCCCTCTCCTCTCCATTAGCCCCCATTCCCTGTGCTGCCCCCTCTCCTCTCCTCTTCATTAGCCCCCATTTCCTGTGCTGCCCCCTCTCCTCTGCATTAGCGCCCATTCCCTGTGCTGCCCCCTCTCCTCTCCATTAGCCCCCATTCCCCGTGCTGCCCCCTCTCCCCTGCATTAGCCCCCACTCCCTGTGCTGCCCCCTCTGCTCTGCATTAGCCCCCATTCCCTGTGCTGCCCCCTCTCCTCTGCTCTGCATTAGCCCCCATTCCCTGTGCTGCCCCCTCTCCTCTCCTCTCCTCTCCATTAGCCCCCATTCCCTGTGCTGCCCCCTCTCCCCTCCTCTTCATTAGCCCCCATTACCTGTGTGCCCCCTCTCCTCTCCATTAGCCCCCATTCCCTGTGCTGCCCCCTCTGCTCTGCATTAGCCCCCATTCCCTGTGCTGCCACCTCTCCCCTGCATTAGCCCCCACTCCCTGTTCTGCCCCCACTCCCTGTTCTGCCCCCTCTCCTCTCCATTATCCCCCATACCTTGTCTTGCCCCCTCTCCTCTGCATAAGCCCCAACACCCTGTGCTGCCTTCTCTCCTTTGCATTAGCCCCCATTCCCTGTACTGCCCCCTCTCCTCTCCTCTCCTCTGCATTAGCCCCCATTCCCTGTGCTGCCCCCTCTCATCTCCATTAGCCCCCATTCCCTTCGCTGCCCCCTCTCCTCTCCTCTTCATTAGCCCCCATTCCCTGTGCTGCCCCCTCTCCTCTCTTCATTAGCCCCCATTCCCTGTGCTGCCCCTCTCCCCTGCATTAGCCCCCATTCCCTGTGCTGCCCCCTCTCCTCTCCTCTCCTCTCCATTAGTCCCCATTCCCTGTACTGTCCCCTCTCCTCTGCATTAGCCCCCATTCCCTGTGCTGCCCCCTCTCCCCTGCATTAGCCCCCATTCCCTGTACTGCCCCCTCTCCTCTCCTCTCCTCTCAATTAGCCCCCATTTCATGTGCTGCCCCCTCTCCTCTGCATTAGCCCCCACTACCTGTGCTGCCCCCTCTCCTCTGCAATAGCCCCCATTCCCTGTGCTGCCCCCTCTCCTCTGCATTAGCCCCCATTCCCTGTGCTGCCCCCTCTCCTCTGCATTAGCCCCCATTCCCTGTGCTGCCCCCTCTCCTCTTCATTAGCCCCCATTCCCTGTGCTGCCCCTTCTCCTCTGCATTAGCCCCCATTCCCTGTGCTGCCCCCTCTCCTCTGCATTAGCCCCCATTCCCTTCGCTGCCCCCTCTCCTCTCCTCTTCATTAGCCCCCATTCCCTGTGCTGCCCCCTCTCCTCTCCTCTCCTCTTCATTAGCCCCCATTCCCTGTGCTGCCCCCTCTCCCCTGCATTAGCCCCCATTCCCTGTGCTGCCCCCTCTCCTCTGCAATAGCCCCCATTCCCTGTGCTGCCCCCTCTCCTCTGCATTAGCCCCCATTCCCTGTGCTGCCCCCTCTCCTATCCATTAGCCCCCATTCCCTGTGCTGTTCCCTCTCCTCTGCATTAGCCCCCACTCCCTGTGCTGCCCCCTCTCCTCTCCATTAGCCCCCATTCCCTGTGCTGCCCCCTCTCCATTTGCTCCTTTGTCGCTCCTAGTTCTGGGACTTGCGGCTCGTTTGTGGGTGCAGATATAATTGGGTGCTGCTGCCGCTCTCGGATGCAGATGTTGTGTTTGGGAGTTTTCGTTCCCCCAGGAGCCTCCACCTGTAGAGCATCAACGTCTCCACAAACTCATCCCGAAATTTTACCACTGGGAGACGCTGATTTCTGCCATCAGGAGCTTCAGCGCTTATTATCCTCCCGCTAACGAGGCGCCGCCGAATGTACAACCCCGAGCTCCAGTCACATCCAGAGCTGCAAACACATTGGGGCTTATTTACTAAGAGTCCGCGGACACACTTTACGATGTTTTGGGGATTTGTCCGGCTGCGGAATTTAACTTTCAAATAGTGTGGAGAGCCCAAGCACTTACATGCACCGGGAAGAAGAAGGTGAACTCCGGGGACCTGAGTGGGGAAGTGACACATGCAGGATATCGGACACAGGATCTTAGTGACTCCCCGCACAGCGCATTATACACGGACAATGCACTTACATGCACCAGGAAGAAGAAGGTGAACTCCAGGGACCTGAGCGGGGAAGCGACACATGCAGGATATCGGGTGCAGGATCTTAGTGACTCCCCGCACAGCGCATTATACACGGACAATGCACTTACATGCACCAAGAAGAAGAAGGTGAACTCCAGGGACCTGAGCGGGGAAGTGACACATGCAGGATATCGGGCGCAGGATCTTTGTGACTCCTCGCACAGCGCATTATACACGGACAATGCACTTACATGCACCAGGAAGAAGAAGGTGAACTCCAGGGACCTGAGCGGGGAAGCGACACATGCAGGATATCGGGTGCAGGATCTTAGTGACTCCCCGCACAGCGCATTATACACGGACAATGCACTTACATGCACCAGGAAGAAGAAGGTGAACTCCGGGGACCTGAGCGGGAAAGTGACACATGCAGGATATCGGGTGCACGATCTTAGTGACTCCCCGCACAGCGCATTATACACGGACAATGCACTTACATGCACCAGGAAGAAGAAGGTGAACTCCTGGGACCTGAGCGGGGAAGCGACACATGCAGGGTATCGGGGGCACGATCTTAGTGACTCCCCGCACAGCGCATTATACACAGACAATGCACTTACATGCACCAGGAAGAAGGTGAACTCCAGGGACCTGAGCGGGGAAGTGACACATGCAGGATATCGGGGGCAGGATCTTAGTGACTCCCCGCACAGCGCATTATACACGGACAATGCACTTACATGCACCAGGAAGAAGAAGGTGAACTCCGGGGACCTGAGCGGGGAAGCGACACATGCAGGATATCGGGTGCACAATCTTAGTGACTCCCCACACATTATACACGGACAATGCACTTACATGCACCAGGAAGAAGAAGGTGAACTCCTGGGACCTGAGCAGGGAAGTGACACATGCAGGATATCGGGGGCAGGATCTTAGTGACTCCCCGCACAGCGCATTATACACGGACAATGCACTTACATGCACCAGGAAGAAGAAGGTGAACTCCGGGGACCTGAGCGGGGAAGTGACACATGCAGGATATCGGGGGCAGGATCTTAGTGACTCCCCGCACAGCGCATTATACACGGACAATGCACTTACATGCACCAGGAAGAAGAAGGTGAACTCCGGGGACCTGAGCGGGGAAGCGACACATGCAGGATATCGGGGGCAGGATCTTAGTGACTCCCCGCACAGTGCATTATACACGGACAATGCACTTACATGCACCAGGAAGAAGGTGAACTCCTGGGACCTGAGCAGGGAAGTGACACATGCAGGATATCGGGTGCAGGATCTTAGTGACTCCCCGCACAGCACATTATACACGGACAATGCACTTACATGCAGCAGGAAGAAGAAGGTGAACTCCTGGGACCTGAGCGGGGAAGCGACACATGCAGGATATCGGGCGCAGGATCTTAGTGACTCCCCGCACAGCGCATTATACACGGACAATGCACTTACATGCACCAGGAAGAAGAAGGTGAACTCCGGGGACCTGAGCGGGAAAGCGACACATGCAGGATATCGGGTGCACGATCTTAGTGACTCCCCGCACAGCGCATTATACACGGACAATGCATTTACATGCACCAGGAAGAAGAGGGTGAACCCCGGGGACCTGAGTGGGGAAGTGACACATGCAGGATATCGGGTGCACGATCTTAGTGACTCCCCACACAGCACATTATACACGGACAATGCACTTACATGCACCAGGAAGAAGAAGGTGAACTCCGGGGACCTGAGCGGGGAAGCGACACATGCAGGATATCGGGTGCAGGATCTTAGTGACTCCCCGCACAGCGCATTATACACGGACAATGCACTTACATGCACCAGGAAGAAGAAGGTGAACTCCAGGGACCTGAGCGGGGAAGTGACACATGCAGGATATCGGGCCCAGGATCTTAGTGACTCCCCGCACAGCGCATTATACACGGACAATGCACTTACATGCACCAGGAAGAAGAAGGTGAACTCCTGGGACCTGAGCAGGGAAGCGACACATGCAGGATATCGGGCGAAGGATCTTAGTGACTCCCCGCACAGCGCATTATACACGGACAATGCACTTACATGCACCAGGAAGAAGAAGGTGAACTCCGGGGACCTGAGCGGGGAAGAGACACATGCAGGATATCGGGCACAGGATCTTAGTGACTCTCCGCACAGCGCATTATACACGGACAATGCACTTTCATGCACCAGAAAGAAGAAGGTGAACTCCTGGGACCTGAGCGGGGAAGCGTCACATGCAGGATATCGGGCGCAGGATCTTGGTGACTCCCTGCACAGCACATTATACACGGACAATGCACTTACATGCACCAGGAAGAAGAAGGTGAACTCCAGGGACCTGAGCGGGGAAGCGACACATGCAGGATATCGGGCGCAGGATCTTAGTGACTCCTCGCACAGCGCATTATACAAGGACAATGCACTTACATGCACCAGGAAGAAGAGGGTGAACTCCTGGGACCTGAGCGGGGAAGTGACACATGCAGGATATCGGGTGCAGGATCTTAGTGACTCCCCGCACAGCACATTATACACGGACAATGCACTTACATGCACCAGGAAGAAGAAGGTGAACTCCAGGGACCTGAGCGGGGAAGCGACACATGCAGGATATCGGGCGCAGGATCTTAGTGACTCCTCGCACAGCGCATTATACACGGACAATGCACTTACATGCACCAGGAAGAAGAAGGTGAACTCCGGGGACCTGAGCGGGGAAGCGACACATGCAGGATATCGGGTGCAGGATCTTAGTGACTCCCCGCACAGCGCATTATACACGGACAATGCACTTACATGCACCAGGAAGAAGAAGGTGAACTCCGGGGACCTGAGCGGGGAAGCGACACATGCAGGATATCGGGCGCAGGATCTTAGTGACTCCCCGCACAGCGCATTATACACGGACAATGCACTTACATGCACCAGGAAGAAGAAGGTGAACTCCAGGGACCTGAGCGGGGAAGCTACACATGCAGGATATCGGGCGCAGGATCTTAGTGACTCCCCGCACAGCGCATTATACACGGACAATGCACTTACATGCACCAGGAAGAAGGTGAACTCCAGGGACCTGAGCGGGGAAGTGACACATGCAGGATATCGGGGGCAGGATCTTAGTGACTCCCCGCACAGCGCATTATACACGGACAATGCACTTACATGCACCAGGAAGAAGAAGGTGAACTCCAGGGACCTGAGCGGGAAGCGACACATGCAGGATATCGGGCGCTGGATCTTAGT
This sequence comes from Engystomops pustulosus, assembly GCF_040894005.1. Taxonomy (NCBI): domain Eukaryota; kingdom Metazoa; phylum Chordata; class Amphibia; order Anura; family Leptodactylidae; genus Engystomops; species Engystomops pustulosus. The sequence continues at coordinate 140,149 of NW_027284983.1, forward strand.
GACTCCCTGCACAGCGCATTATACACGGACAATGCACTTACATGCACCAGGAAGAAGGTGAACTCCAGGGACCTGAGCGGGGAAGCGACACATGCAGGATATCGGGTGCAGGATCTTAGTGACTCCCCGCACAGCGCATTATACACGGACAATGCACTTACATGCACCAGGAAGAAGAAGGTGAACTCCTGGGACCTGAGCGGGGAAGCGACACATGCAGGATATCGGGTGCAGGATCTTAGTGACTCCCCGCACAGCGCATTATACACGGACAATGCACTTACATGCACCAGGAAGAAGAAGGTGAACTCCAGGGACCTGAGCGGGGAAGCGACACATGCAGGATATCGGGTGCAGGATCTTAGTGACTCCCCGCACAGCGCATTATACACGGACAATGCACTTACATGCACCAGGAAGAAGAAGGTGAACTCCGGGGACCTGAGCGGGGAAGCGACACATGCAGGATATCGGGTGCACGATCTTAGTGACTCCCCGCACAGCGACTTATACGCGGACAATGCACTTACATGCACCAGGAAGAAGAAGGTGAACTCCGGGGACCTGAGCGGGGAAGTGACACATGCAAGATATCGGGCGTAGGATCTTAGTGACTCCCCGCACAGCGCATTATACACGGACAATGCACTTACAGGCACCAGGAAGAAGAAGGTGAACTCCGGGGACCTGAGCGGGGAAGCGACACATGCAGGATATCGGGCGCACGATCTTAGTGACTCCCCGCACAGCACATTATACACGGACAATGCACTTACATGCACCAGGAAGAAGAAGGGGAACTCCGGGGACCTGAGCGGGGAAGCGACACATGCAGGATATCGGGCGCAGGATTTTAGTGACTCCCCACACAGCACATTATACACGGACAATGCACTTACATGCACCAGGAAGAAGAAGGTGAACTCCTGGGACCTGAGCGGGGAAGTGACACATGCAGGATATCGGGTGCAGGATCTTAGTGACTCCCCGCACAGCACATTATACACGGACAATGCACTTACATGCACCAGGAAGAAGAAGGTGAACTCCAGGGACCTGAGCGGGGAAGTGACACATGCAGGATATCGGGTGCAGGATCTTAGTGACTCCCCGCACAGCACATTATACACGGACAATGCACTTACATGCACCAGGAAGAAGAAGGTGAACTCCAGGGACCTGAGCGGGGAAGCGACACATGCAGGATATCGGACGCAGGATCTTAGTGACTCCCTGCACAGCGCATTATACACGGACAATGCACTTACATGCACAAGGAAGAAGAAGGTCAACCCCGGGGACCTGAGCGGGGAAGTGACACATGCAGGATATCGGGTGCAGGATCTTAGTGACTCCCTGCACAGTGCATTATACACGGACAATGCACTTACATTCACCAGGAAGAAGAAGGTGAACTCCGGGGACCTGAGCAGGGAAGCGACACATGCAGGATATCGGGGGCATGATCTTAGTGACTCCCCGCACATCGCATTATACACAGACAATGCACTTACATGCACCAGGAAGAAGAAGGTGAACTCCGGGGACCTGAGCGGGGAAGCGACACATGCAGGATATCAGATAGATTAAAGGAAAAAAAAGAGGGATGCATATGTGCAAAATCAACAAGATAATTTTTATTATACATACACATAAACACAGTTTAAAAACCATTAAAATGTCCTCAATCGGACATACAAAGTAAACTAACAGACAGTAGTATGGGACTTATAAATGAAAGTAACAAACATGTGCACTCAGTATAAGTTATAATAGGTTACTAGTAGAGATGAGCGAACACTAAAATGCTCGGGTACTCGTTATTCGAGACGAACTTTTACCGATGCTCGAGTGCTCGTCTCGAATAACGAACCCCATTGAAGTCAATGGGAGACTCGAGCATTTTTCAAGGGGACCAAGGCTCTGCACAGGGAAGCTTGGCCAAACACCTGGGAACCTCAGAAAAGGATGGAAACACCACGGAAATGGACAGGAAACAGCAGGGGCAGCATGCATGGATGCCTCTGAGGCTGCTTAAACGCACCATTATGCCAAAATTATGGGCAACAGCATGGCCATGACAGAGTGACAGAATGAAGCTAGATAGCATCTAAAACATCCAATAATTGACCCTGACACTATAGGGGACGGCATGCAGAGGCAGCAGCGGCAGGCTAGAGAGTGGCATGGCGACATACTCTAAATGGACTCAGGCTTCAAACCAATGGGTGGCAGAGAGGAACCAAAGGAGGTGAGCAAGAAGTGCTCAAATAATATCGGTACATGATAAAAGTTTGCCAGTATATTTTGTGGATTACACAGCAGGGTGGCGACAAAGTTAACATGGAAGCCATGAAAACAACCCAAAATTCTGCCTGACACAGCTCGTTTGATAAGGGGACCATGTATGGAGGCAGTGAACTAGTAGTAGATTAAAGGTGCTGCAGTTAAAACTATGTTAGTTGGATCTTGGCATGGAGCTGGCGCTCCGCTGCCAGGCGAGCTTTCGCCAATCCAAGCCCCTGTCTCTAGGCTACTCCCCAAACAGCACTTTTGTATAAGATCAAGTGTAGTAGCGTTCTTATAAGTTTAGGATATGCCGGGTGAGGGGAATGTAAACAGATGCGCAAGAAGCGCATGATGCGCATGGAGCTGGCGCTCCGCTGCCAGGCGAGCTTTCGCAAATCCAAGCCCCTGTCTCTAGGCTACTCCCCAAACAGCACTTTTGTATAAGATCAAGTGTAGTAGCGTTCTTATAAGTTTAGGATATGGCGGGTGAGGGGAATGTAAACAGATGCGCAAGAAGCGCTGAAATAATATCCCTAAATGGTCAAAGTTTGCAAGTATATTTTGTGGATTACACAGCAGGGTGGCGACAAAGTTAACAACTTTGATGTGGAATGCCCTGTAATAGCTCTTGGGCGGTGTGCCTTTTATCGCCTAGGCTCAGCAGTTTCAGCACCGCCTGCTGTCGCTTAGCGACGGCACTGCTGCTGTGCCTAGAGCTACCGACTGATGGCGCCATGCCCACGGATGGTAATTCGGAGGAGGAGGAGGTGGAGGAGGGGTGGGAGGAGGTATAGTAGGCCTTTGAGACCTGGACCGAGGTAGGCCCCGCAATTCTCTGCGTCGGCAGTATATGACCAGCCCCAGGGTCAGACTCGGTCCCAGCCTGCACCAAGTTAAGTGTAGTAGCGTTCTTATAAGTTTGGGATATGGCGGGTTAGGGGAATGTAAACAGATGCGCAAGAAGCGCATGATGCGCATGGAGCTGGCGTTCCGCTGCCAGGCGAGCTTTCGCCAATCCAAGCCCCTGTCTCTAGGCTCCTCCCCAAACAGCACTTTTGTATAAGATCAAGTGTAGTAGCGTTCTTATAAGTTTAGGATATGGCGGGTGAGGGGAATGTAAACAGATGCGCAAGAAGCGCTGAAATATTATTGGTAAATGATAAAAGTTTGCCAGTATATTTTGTGGATAACACAGCAGGGTGGCGACAAAGTTAACAACTTTGATGTGGAATCCATGAAAACAACCCAAATTTCTGCCTGACACACCTCGTTTGATAAAGGGACGATGTATGGAGGCAGCTATATGGACGACTTTTGGAGGTAGCAATGGAGACAACGTGTGGAGGCTGCTATGGAGACAATTTAATTTGGATAGTGCCTGTATGTGGCAGTCCCAAACATTTTTCAAACCAGAGGAGCAGGTAGGTGGCCCTCCAGTAAAATGGAATAGATTGAGTGCCTGTATGTGGCAGTCCCAAAAATTCTTCAAACCAGAGGAGCAGGTAGGTGGCCCTGCAGTAAAATGGAATAGATTGAGTGCCTGTATGTGGCAGTCCCAAAAATGTTTCAAACCAGAGGAGCAGGTAGGTGGCCCTCCAGTAAAATGGAATAGATTGAGTGCCTGTATGTGGCAGTCCCAAAAATTGTTCAAACCAGAGGAGCAGGTAGGTGGCCCTCCAGTAAAATGGAATAGATTGAGTGCCTGTATGTGGCAGTCCCAAAAATTCTTCAAACCAGAGGAGCAGGTAGGTGGCCCTCCAGTAAAATGGAATAGATTGAGTGCCTGTATGTGGCAGTCCCAAAAATTCTTCAAACCAGAGGAGCAGGTAGGTGGCCCTCCAGTAAAATGGAATAGATTGAGTGCCTGTATGTGGCAGTCCCAAAAATTGTTCAAACCAGAGGACCGGGTAGGTGGCCCTGCAGTAAAATGGAATAGATTGAGTGCCTGTATGTGGCACTCACAAAAATTGTTTCAAACAGAGGACCGGGTAGGTGGCCCTCCAGAAAAATTAAATGCATGAAGTACTATAGCAAGAGCCAGTGGGCCCTGTCAAAAAATAGCCATTTTCCTCTGCTTTACTGTACAAAGAGGAGGAGAAGGAGGAAAATGAGGAGGAGGAGGAGTGGATCAATTATTCAGGTTGAGCTTCCTTCACCTGGTGGAGATTGGAAATTATGAGAAATCCAGCCTTTATTCATTTTAATAAGCGTCAGCCTGTCAGCGCTGTCAGTCGACAGGCGTGTACGCTTATCGGTGATGATGCCACCAGCTGCACTGAAAACCCGCTCGGACAAGACGCTAGCGGCAGGGCAGGCAAGAACCTCCAAGGCGTACAGCGCCAGTTCGTGCCACATGTCCAGCTTTGAAACCCAGTAGTTGTAGGGAGCTGTGTGATCATTTAGGACGATGGTATGGTCAGCTACGTACTCCCTCACCATCTTTCTGTAAAGATCAGCCCTACTCTGCCGAGACTGGGGACAGGTGACAGTGTCTTGCTGGGGTGACATAAAGCTGGCAAAAGCCTTGTAAAGCGTACCCTTGCCAGTGCTGGACAAGCTGCCTGCTCGCCTACTCTCCCTCGCTACTTGTCCCGCAGAACTACGCACTCTGCCGCTAGCGCTGTCAGAAGGGAAATACTGTTTCAGCTTGTGCACCAGGGCCTGCTGGTATTCATGCATTCTCACACTCCTTTCCTCTGCAGGGATGAGAGTGGCAAGATTTTGCTTGTACCGTGGGTCCAGGAGAGTGAACACCCAGTAATCGGTGCTGGAATAAATTCTTTGAACGCGAGGGTCACGGGATAGGCAGCCTAGCATGAAATCTGCCATATGCGCCAGAGTACCAACGCGTAAGAATTCACTCCCCTCACTGGCCTGACTGTCCATTTCCTCCTCCTCCAACTCCTCCAACTCCTCTTCTTCTGCCCATACACGCTGAACAGTGAAGGACTCAACAATGGTCCCCTCTTGTGTCTCGCCAACATTCTCCTCCTCTTCCTCCTCATCCTCCTCCACCTCCACCTCCTCCGATATGCGCTGAGAAACAGACCTCAGGGTGCTTTGGCTATCAACAAGGGAATATTCTTCCCCCGTCTCTTGTGACGAGCGCAAAGCTTCCGACTTCATGCTGACCAGAGAGTTTTTCAACAGGCCAAGCAGCGGGATGGTGAGGCTGATGATGGCGGCATCGCCACTGACCATCTGTGTTGACTCCTCAAAGTTACTCAGCACCTGACAGATATCAGACATCCACGTCCACTCCTCATTGTAGACTTGAGGAAGCTGACTGACCTGACTACCAGTTCTGGTGGAAGTTGACATCTGGCAGTCTACAATCGCTCTGCGCTGCTGGTAAACTCTGGATAACATGGTCAGTGTTGAATTCCACCTCGTGGGCACGTCGCACAACAGTCGGTGAGCGGGCAGTTGGAGGCGGCGCTGCGCTGCCCTGAGAGTGGCAGCATCTGGGCTGGACTTCCTGAAATGCGCACAGATGCGGCGCACCTTCGTGAGCAAATCAGACAGATTGGGGTATGTCTTGAGGAAACGCTGCACTATCAGATTTAACACATGGGCCAGGCATGGCACATGTGTCAGTCTGCCGAGTTGCAGAGCCGCCACCAGGTTACGGCCGTTGTCACACACAACCATTCCCGGCTTGAGGTTCAGCGGTGCCAGCCACAGATCAGTCTGCGCCGTGATGCCCTGTAATAGCTCTTGGGCGGTGTGCCTTTTGTCGCCTAGGCTCAGCAGTTTGAGCACCGCCTGCTGTCGCTTAGCGACGGCACTGCTGCTGTGCCTAGAGCTACCGACTGATGGCGCCGTGCCCACGGATGGTAGTTCGGAGGAGGAGGTGGAGGAGGGGTGGGAGGAGGAGGAGGCATAGTAGGCCTGAAACACCTGGACCGAGGTAGGCCCCGCAATCCTCGGCGTCGGCAGTATATGAGCAGCCCCAGGGTCAGACTCGGTCCCAGCCTCCACCAAGTTAACCCAATGTGCCGTCAGCGATATATAGTGGCCCTGCCCGGCAGCACTCGTCCACGTGTCCGTGGTCAGGTGGACCTTGTCAGAAACGGCGTTGGTCAGGGCACGGATGATGTTGTCTGACACGTGCTGGTGCAGGGCTGGGACGGCACATCGGGAAAAGTAGTGGCGGCTGGGGACCGAATACCGAGGGGCGGCCGCCGCCATGAGGTTGCGAAAGGCCTCGGTCTCTACTAGCCTATAGGGCAGCATCTCCAGGCTAAGCAATCTGGAGATGTGCACATTAAGGGCTTGGGCGTGCGGGTGGGTTGCACTATATTTGCGTTTCCGCTCCAGCGTCTGGGGTATGGAGAGCTGAACGCTGGTGGATGCTGTGGAGGATCGTGGAGGCGACGATGGGGTTTTTGTGGCAGGGTCCTGGGCAGGGGGCTGACTAGCAGCTGACACAGGGGAAGGAGCAGTGGTGTGCACGGCCGGAGGTGAACGGGCTTGTTGCCACTGAGTGGGGTGCTTAGCATTCATATGCCTGCGCATACTGGTGGTAGTTAAGCTAGTAGTGGTGGAACCCCTGCTGAGCCTGGTTTGGCAAATGTTGCACACCACAGTCCGTCGGTCATCCGGTGTTTCCTTAAAGAACCTCCACACTTCTGAAGATCTAGCCCTCGCCGCAAGAGCCCTCACCACGGGAGCTTCACTAGTTGACAGTGGCGCTGATGCACCAGCTCTGGCCCTGCCTCTCCGTCTGGCCCCACCACTGCCTCTTCCAACCTGTTCAGGTCGAGGACTCTCCTCCGTCTCAGAAGCACTGTGTTCACCCGGCCTCTCAACCCAGCTTGGGTCTGTCACCTCATCATCCTCCGATCCCTCAGTCTGCTCCCCCCTCGGACTTCCTGCCCTGACAACAACTTCCCCACTGTCTGACAACCGTGTCTCCTCATCGTCGGACACCTCTTTACACACTTCCACTACGTCAAGAAGGTCATCATCACCCACAGACTGTGACTGGTGGAAAACCTGGGCATCGGAAAATTGCTCAGCAGCAACCGGACAAGTGGTTTGTGACTGTGGGAAGGGTCCAGAAAACAGTTCCTCAGAGTATGCCGGTTCAAATGGCAAATTTTCCTGGGAGGGGGCAGACTGGGGGGGAGGAGGCTGAGGTGCAGGAGCTGGAGGAGTGGGGATTTCGGTGACATGGGTGGACTGCGTGGAAGACTGACTGGTGGTGGACAAATTGCTCGAAGCATTGTCAGCAATCCACGACATCACCTGTTCGCACTGTTCTGGCCTCAACAGTGCTCTACCACGAGTCCCAGTAACTTCAGACATGAACCTAGGGAGTGTAGCTCTGCGGCGTTCCCCTGCTCCCTCATCAGCAGGTGGTGTCTCACCCCGCCCAGGACCACGGCCTCTGACCCCTGCAGTAGTTGGACGCCCACGTCCCCGCCCTCGTCCTCTACCCCTAGCCCTGGGGTTAAACATTTTTAAAATGAGAGTTATAACTTTTTTTTTTTTTTTACTTTTTTTTTTTTTTTTTTTTTTTTTTTGTGTTTTTTGTTTTTTTTTTGAGTTTTTAGAACCAAACAATCCTATCCTATTGCTATGGCTATTTTCTAGCCAAGTATCAAAGGAAGCACACTACTATGCCAGATGAGATGACACTGAGTTATTGCCTAATAGAAATCCAACCCCTACTGAATTTTCCCACTTCAGCCTTTGCTATGGATATGTGCGCCACTAAGCGCAGAACACAGCGGTCGCAAGTCTCACTACAAATTGCTCAGAATTGGCAAGTACATGCACTGCAGAAACTACAGCCACCAGCAGATCAACCAGAAATCAAATATATAGAACGCTACTGTAGGCTTCAAGAAGCTGTTTGTATTCTCCTATGGCTATTTTCTAGCCAAGTATCAAAGGAAGCACACTACTATGCCAGATGAGATGACACTGAGTTATTGCCTAATAGAAATCCAACCCCTACTGAATTTTCCCACTTCGGTCTTTGCTATGGATATGTGTGCCACTAAGAGCTAAACACAACGGTAGCAAGTCCCCCTGCTAATTCCTCACAAAATGGTAAAAGATGCAAATTAAAATAAAAAAAGTATAACGTTATTGTAGCCCTAAGAAGGGCTGTTGGGTTCTTTGAGAATCACTCCTGCCTAACAGTAAGCTAATAGAACACCCTAACGCTTTCCCTGACCAGCAGCAGCTCTCTCCCTAGCGGCATCCAGACACAGAATGATCCGAGCAGCGCGGCCAGCGGCTAGTCTATCCCAGGGTCACCTGATCTGGCCAGCCAACCACTGCTATCGACGTGTAAGGGTACCACGTCATGCTGGGTGGAGTGCAGAGTCTCCTGGCTTGTGATTGGCTCTGTTTCTGGCCGCCAAAAAGCAAAACGGCGGGAGCTGCCATTTTCTCGAGCGGGCGAAGTATTCGTCCGAGTAACGAGCAGTTTCGAGTACCCTAATGCTCGACCGAGCATCAAGCTCGGACGAGCATGTTCGCTCATCTCTAGTTACTACATAAATGTAAAAGCCATCAAGAAATGTTAAAGTGGAGCCCCGATAGAGGTACGGTGTAAATGGTCTCCATGTATCAAATATACAAGGCAAAGGTCATAGTAGCCAAATATATGTTAATCACAATATGTGCACATAATAAGATAATAAAGGGCGAGTTACCGGTCCCAACCTACGTCAGAAGAGAAGGACCCGACGCGTATCGCCTATCAGGAGTGAGTGCATGGCAGGGGAGGATTGCCTTATGTACCTGCGACTGCTCGGCGTGTAGTTCCGGTGAAAACTGCGGCGCATGCGCGGTAAATTTCACAAGCGTCGGAAGTGCGTCATGAGGCATTAGTCGCTGGGTAGATGGAACGCAAGCTGCGTGTCACCGGGTAAGAAGGTCTCATATGATCCAGATTACAAACAGAAGGACGCACCCTAGGGTGCAAACTGACGAAAGAAGTGCTGAGAGACGATCATTGAAGAAAAAAAGAAAGAAATTATTTCAAATGTGATTATACGATAAGCAGAGGACAGGAGGTCACAGTATGAGGAGGATGGAGGACAGGAGGTCACAGTATGAGGAGGATGGAGGACTGGAGGTCACAGTATGAGGAGGATGGAGGACAGGAGGTCACAGTATGAGGAGGATGGAGGACAGGAGGTCACAGTATGAGGAGGATGGAGGACTGGAGGTCACAGTATGAGGAGGATGGAGGACAGGAGGTCACAGTATGAGGAGGATGGAGGACAGGAGGTCACAGTATGAGGAGGATGGAGGACTGGAGGTCACAGTATGAGGAGGATGTAGGACTGGAGGTCACAGTATGAGGAGGATGGAGGACAGGAGGTCACAGTATGAGGAGGATGGAGGACAGGAGGTCACAGTATGAGGAGGATGGAGGACAGGAGGTCACAGTATGAGGAGGATGGAGGACAGGAGGCCACAGTATGAGGAGGATGGAGGACAGGAGGTCACAGTATGAGGAGGATGGAGTACAGGAGGTCACAGTATGAGGAGGATGGAGGACAGGAGGTCACAGTATGAGGAGGATGGAGTACAGGAGGTCACAGTATGAGGAGGATGGAGGACAGGAGGTCACAGTATGAGGAGGATGGAGGACAGCAGGCCACAGTATGAGGAGGATGGAGGACAGGAGGTCACAGTATGAGGAGGATGGAGGACAGGAGGCCACAGTATGAGGGGGATGGAGGACAGGGGACCACAGTATGAGGAGGATGGAGGACAGGAGGTCACAGTATGAGGAGGATGGAGGACAGGAGGTCACAGTATGAGGAGGATGGAGGACAGGAGGCCACAGTATGAGGAGGATGGAGGACAGGAGGTCACAGTATGAGGAGGATGGAGGACAGGAGGTCACAGTATGAGGAGGATGGAGGACAGGAGGTCACAGTATGAGGAGGATGGAGGACAGGAGGTCACAGTATGAGGAGGATGGAGGACAGAAGGTCACAGTATGAGGAGGATGGAGGACAGGAGGTCACAGTATGAGGAGGATGGAGGACAGGAGGTCACAGTATGAGGAGGATGGAGGACAGGAGGTCACAGTATGAGGAGGATGGAGGACAGGAGGTCACAGTATGAGGAGGATGGAGGACAGGAGGTCACAGTATGAGGAGGATGGAGGACAGGAGGTCACAGTATGAGGAGGATGGAGGACAGGAGGTCACAGTATGAGGAGGATGGAGGACAGGAGGTCACAGTATGAGGAGGATGGAGGACAGGAGGTCACAGTATGAGGAGGATGGAGGACAGGAGGTCACAGTATGAGGAGGATGGAGGACAGGAGGTCACAGTATGAGGAGGATGGAGGACAGGAGGTCACAGTATGAGGAGGATGGAGGACAGGAGGACACAGTATGAGGAGGATGGAGGACAGGAGGTCACAGTATGAGGAGGATGGAGGACAGGAGGTCACAGTATGAGGAGGATGGAGGACAGGAGGTCACAGTATGAGGAGGATGGAGGACAGGAGGTCACAGTATGAGGAGGATGGAGGACAGGAGGTCACAGTATGAGGAGGATGGAGGACAGGAGGTCACAGTATGAGGAGGATGGAGGACAGGAGGTCACAGTATGAGGAGGATGGAGGACAGGAGGTCACAGTATGAGGAGGATGGAGGACAGGAGGTCACAGTATGAGGAGGATGGAGGACAGGAGGTCACAGTATGAGGAGGATGGAGGACAGGAGGTCACAGTATGAGGAGGATGGAGGACAGGAGGTCACAGTATGAGGAGGATGGAGGACAGGAGGTCACAGTATGAGGAGGATGGAGGACAGGAGGTCACAGTATGAGGAGGATGGAGGACAGGAGGTCACAGTATGAGGAGGATGGAGGACAGGAGGTCACAGTATGAGGAGGATGGAGGACAGGAGGTCACAGTATGAGGAGGATGGAGGACAGGAGGACACAGTATGAGGAGGATGGAGGACAGGAGGTCACAGTATGAGGAGGATGGAGGACAGGAGGTCACAGTATGAGGAGGATGGAGGACAGGAGGTCACAGTATGAGGAGGATGGAGGACAGGAGGTCACAGTATGAGGAGGATGGAGGACAGGAGGTCACAGTATGAGGAGGATGGAGGACAGGAGGTCACAGTATGAGGAGGATGGAGGACTGGAGGTCACAGTATGAGGAGGATGGAGGACAGGAGGCCACAGTATGAGGAGGATGGAGGACAGGAGGTCACAGTATGAGGAGGATGGAGGACAGGAGGTCACAGTATGAGGAGGATGGAGGACAGGAGGTCACAGTATGAGGAGGATGGAGGACAGGAGGTCACAGTATAAGGAGGATGGAGGACTGGAGGTCACAGTATGAGAAGGATGGAGGACAGGAGGTCACAGTATGAGGAGGATGGAGGACAGGAGGTCACAGTATGAGGGGGATGGAGGACAGGAGGTCACAGTATGAGGAGGATGGAGGACAGGAGGTCACAGTATGAGGGGGATGGAGGACAGGAGGTCACAGTATGAGGAGGATGGAGGACAGGAGGTCACAGTATGAGGAGGATGGAGGACAGGAGGTCACAGTATGAGGAGGATGGAGGACAGGAGGTCACAGTATGAGGAGGATGGAGGACAGGAGGCCACAGTATGAGGAGGATGGAGGACAGGAGGTCACAGTATGAGGAGGATGGAGGACAGGAGGTCACAGTATGAGGAGGATGGAGGACAGGAGGTCACAGTATGAGGAGGATGGAGGACAGGCGGTCACAGTATGAGGAGGATGGAGGACAGGAGGTCACAGTATGAGGAGGATGGAGGACAGGAGGTCACAGTATGAGGAGGATGGAGGACAGGAGGTCACAGTATGAGGAGGATGGAGGACAGGAGGTCACAGTATGAGGGGGATGGAGGACAGGAGGTCACAGTATGAGGAGGATGGAGGACAGGAGGTCACAGTATGAGGAGGATGGAGGACAGGAGGTCACAGTATGAGGAGGATGGAGGACAGGAGGTCACAGTATGAGGAGGATGGAGGACAGGAGGTCACAGTATGAGGAGGATGGAGGACAGGAGGTCACAGTATGAGGAGGATGGAGGACAGGAGGTCACAGTATGAGGAGGATGGAGGACAGGAGGTCACAGTATGAGGATGATGGAGGACAGGAGGTCACAGTATGAGGAGGATGGAGGACAGGAGGTCACAGTATGAGGAGGATGGAGGACAGGAGGTCACAGTATGAGGAGGATGGAGGACAGGAGGCCACAGTATGAGGAGGATGGAGGACAGGAGGTCACAGTATGAGGAGGATGGAGGACAGGAGGTCACAGTATGAGGAGGATGGAGGACAGGAGGTCACAGTATGAGGAGGATGGAGGACAGGAGGTCACAGTATGAGGAGGATGGAGGACAGGAGGTCACAGTATGAGGAGGATGGAGGACAGGAGGTCACAGTATGAGGAGGATGGAGGACAGGAGGTCACAGTATGAGGAGGATGGAGGACAGGAGGTCACAGTATGAGGAGGATGGAGGACAGGAGGTCACAGTATGAGGAGGATGGAGGACAGGAGGTCACAGTATGAGGAGGATGGAGGACAGGAGGTCACAGTATGAGGAGGATGGAGGACAGGAGGTCACAGTATGAGGAGGATGGAGGACAGGAGGTCACAGTATGAGGAGGATGGAGGACAGGAGGTCACAGTATGAGGAGGATGGAGGACAGGAGGTCACAGTATGAGGAGGATGGAGGACAGGAGGTCACAGTATGAGGAGGATGGAGGACAGGAGGTCACAGTATGAGGAGGATGGAGGACAGGAGGTCACAGTATGAGGAGGATGGAGGACAGGAGGTCACAGTATGAGGAGGATGGAGGACAGGAGGTCACAGTATGAGGAGGATGGAGGACAGGAGGTCACAGTATGAGGAGGATGGAGGACAGGAGGTCACAGTATGAGGAGGATGGAGGACAGGAGGTCACAGTATGAGGAGGATGGAGGACAGGAGGTCACAGTATGAGGAGGATGGAGGACAGGAGGTCACAGTATGAGGAGGATGGAGGACAGGAGGTCACAGTATGAGGAGGATGGAGGACAGGAGGTCACAGTATGAGGAGGATGGAGGACAGGAGGTCACAGTATGAGGAGGATGGAGGACAGGAGGACACAGTATGAGGAGGATGGAGGACAGGAGGTCACAGTATGAGGAGGATGGAGGACAGGAGGTCACAGTATAAGGAGGATGGAGGACAGGAGGTCACAGTATGAGGAGGATGGAGGACAGGAGGTCACAGTATGAGGAGGATGGAGGACAGGAGGTCACAGTATGAGGAGGATGGAGGACAGGAGGTCACAGTATGAGGAGGATGGAGGACAGGAGGTCACAGTATGAGGAGGATGGAGGACAGGAGGTCACAGTATGAGGAGGATGGAGGACAGGAGGTCACAGTATGAGGAGGATGGAGGACAGGAGGTCACAGTATGAGGAGGATGGAGGACAGGAGGACACAGTATGAGGAGGATGGGGGACAGGAGGTCACAGTATGAGGAGGATGGAGGACTGGAGGTCACAGTATGAGGAGGATGGAGGACAGGAGGTCACAGTATGAGGAGGATGGAGGACAGGAGGTCACAGTATGAGGAGGATGGAGGACAGGCGGTCACAGTATGAGGAGGATGGAGGACAGGAGGTCACAGTATGAGGAGGATGGAGGACAGGAGGTCACAGTATGAGGAGGATGGAGGACAGGAGGTCACAGTATGAGGAGGATGGAGGACAGGAGGTCACAGTATGAGGGGGATGGAGGACAGGAGGTCACAGTATGAGGAGGATGGAGGACAGGAGGTCACAGTATGAGGAGGATGGAGGACAGGAGGTCACAGTATGAGGAGGATGGAGGACAGGAGGTCACAGTATGAGGAGGATGGAGGACAGGAGGTCACAGTATGAGGAGGATGGAGGACAGGAGGTCACAGTATGAGGAGGATGGAGGACAGGAGGTCACAGTATGAGGAGGATGGAGGACAGGAGGTCACAGTATGAGGAGGATGGAGGACAGGAGGTCACAGTATGAGGAGGATGGAGGACAGGAGGTCACAGTATGAGGAGGATGGAGGACAGGAGGTCACAGTATGAGGAGGATGGAGGACAGGAGGTCACAGAATGAGGAGGATGGAGGACAGGAGGACACAGTATGAGGAGGATGGGGGACAGGAGGTCACAGTATAAGGAGGATGGAGGACTGGAGGTCACAGTATGAGGAGGATGGAGGACAGGAGGTCACAGTATGAGGAGGATGGAGGACAGGAGGTCACAGTATGAGGAGGATGGAGGACAGGAGGTCACAGTATGAGGAGGATGGAGGACAGGAGGTCACAGTATGAGGAGGATGGAGGACAGGAGGTCACAGTATGAGGATGATGGAGGACAGGAGGTCACAGTATGAGGAGGATGGAGGACAGGAGGACACAGTATGAGGAGGATGGGGGACAGGAGGTCACAGTATAAGGAGGATGGAGGACTGGAGGTCACAGTATGAGAAGGATGGAGGACAGGAGGTCACAGTATGAGGAGGATGGGGGACAGGAGGTCACAGTATAAGGAGGAAGGAGGACTGGAGGTCACAGTAGGAGGAGGAAGGAGGACTGGAGGACACAGTATGAGGAGGATGGGGGACAGGAGGTCACAGTATAAGGAGGATGGAGGACTGGAGGTCACAGTATGAGAAGGATGGAGGACAGGAGGTCACAGTATGAGGAGGATGGGGGACAGGAGGTCACAGTATAAGGAGGAAGGAGGACCAGAGGTCACAGTAGGAGGAGGATGGAGGACAGGAGGTCACAGTATGAGGAGGATGGAGGACAGGAGGCCACAGTATGAGGAGGATGGAGGACAGGAGGTCACAGTATGAGGAGGATGGAGGACAGGAGGACACAGTATGAGGAGGATGGGGGACAGGAGGACACAGTATGAGGAGGATGGAGGACAGGAGGTCACAGTATGAGGAGGATGGAGGACAGGAGGTCACAGTATGAGGAGGATGGAGGACAGGAGGACACAGTATGAGGAGGATGGAGGACAGGAGGTCACAGTATGAGGAGGATGGAGGACAGGAGGTCACAGTATGAGGATGGAGGACAGGAGGCCACAGTATGAGGAGGATGGAGGACATGAGGTTACAGTATGAGGAGGATGGAGGACAGGAGGTCACAGTATGAGGAGGATGGAGTACAGGAGGCCACAGTATGAGGAGGATGGAGGACAGGAGGCCACAGTATGAGGAGGATGGAGGACAGGAGGTCACAGTATGAGGAGGATGGAGTACAGGAGGCCACAGTATGAGGAGGATGGAGGACAGGAGGTCACAGTATGAGGAGGATGGAGGACAGGAGGACACAGTATGAGGAGGATGGAGGACAGGAGGCCACAGTATGGGGAGGATGGAGGACAGAAGGTCACAGTATGAGGGGGATGGAGGACAGGAGGTCACAGTATGAGGAGGATGGAGGACAGGAGGTCACAGTATGAGGAGGATGGAGGACAGGAGGCCACAGTATGGGGAGGATGGAGGACCGGAGGCCACAGTATGAGGAGGATGAAGGACAGGAGGTCACAGTATGAGGAGGATGGAGGACCGGAGGCCACAGTATGGGGAGGATGGAGGACCGGAGGCCACAGTATGAGGAGGATGAAGGACAGGAGGTCACAGTATGGGGAGGATGGAGGACCGGAGGCCACAGTATGAGGAGGATGGAGGACAGGAGGCCACGGTATGAGGAGGATGGAGGACAGGGGGTCACAGTATGAGGAGGATGGAGGACAGGAGGTCACAGTATGAGGAGGATGGAGGACAGGAGGTCACAGTATGAGGAGGATGGAGTACAGGAGGTCACAGTATGAGGAGGATGGAGGACAGGAGGCCACAGTATGAGGAGGATGGAGTACAGGAGGTCACAGTATGAGGAGGATGGAGGACAGGAGGACACAGTATGGGGAGGATGGAGGACAGGAGGCCACAGTATGAGGAGGATGGAGGACAGGAGGTCACAGTATGAGGAGGATGGAGGACAGGAGGTCACAGTATGAGGAGGATGGAGGACAGGAGGCCACAGTATGAGGGGGATGGAGGACAGGAGGTCACAGTATGAGGGGGATGGAGGACAGGAGGCCACAGTATGAGGAGGATGGAGGACAGGAGGCCACAGTATGAGGAGGATGGAGGACAGGAGGTCACAGTATGAGGAGGATGGAGGACAGGAGGCCACAGTATGAGGAGGATGGAGGACAGGAGGTCACAGTATGAGGAGGATGGAGGACAGGAGGACACAGTATGAGGAGGATGGAGGACAGGAGGCCACAGTATGGGGAGGATGGAGGACAGAAGGTCACAGTATGAGGGGGATGGAGGACAGGAGGTCACAGTATGAGGAGGATGGAGGACAGGAGGTCACAGTATGAGGAGGATGGAGGACAGGAGGCCACAGTATGGGGAGGATGGAGGACCGGAGGCCACAGTATGAGGAGAATGAAGGACAGGAGGTCACAGAATGAGGAGGATGGAGGACCGGAGGCCACAGTATGGGGAGGATGGAGGACCGGAGGCCACAGTATGAGGAGGATGAAGGACAGGAGGTCACAGTATGGGGAGGATGGAGGACCGGAGGCCACAGTATGAGGAGGATGGAGGACAGGAGGCCACGGTATGAGGAGGATGGAGGACAGGGGGTCACAGTATGAGGAGGATGGAGGACAGGAGGTCACAGTATGAGGAGGATGGAGGACAGGAGGTCACAGTATGAGGAGGATGGAGTACAGGAGGTCACAGTATGAGGAGGATGGAGGACAGGAGGCCACAGTATGAGGAGGATGGAGGACAGGAGGACACAGTATGAGGAGGATGGAGGACAGGAGGTCACAGTATGAGGAGGATGGAGGACAGGAGGTCACAGTATGAGGAGGATGGAGGACAGGAGGACACAGTATGAGGAGGATGGAGGACAGGAGGTCACAGTATGAGGAGGATGGAGGACAGGAGGACACAGTATGGGGAGGATGGAGGACAGGAGGCCACAGTATGAGGAGCATGGAGGACAGGAGGTCACAGTATGAGGAGGATGGAGGACAGGAGGTCACAGTATGAGGGGGATGGAGGACAGGAGGTCACAGTATGAGGGGGATGGAGGACAGGAGGTCACAGTATGAGGAGGATGGAGGAGAGGAGGTCACAGTATGAGGAGGATGGAGGACAGGAGGTTACAGTATGAGGATGATGGAGGACAGGAGGTCACAGTATGAGGAGGATGGAGGACAGGAGGCCACAGTATGAGGAGGATGGAGGACTGGAAATCACAGTATGAGGAGGATGGAGGACAGGAGGCCACAGTATGAGGAGGATGGAGGACAGGAGGTTACAGTATGAGGATGATGGAGTACAGGAGGTAACAGTATGAGGAGGATGGAGGACAGGAGGCCACAGTATGAGGAGGATGGAGGACTGGAAATCACAGTATGAGGAGGATGGAGGACAGGAGGCCACAGTATGAGGAGGATGGAGGACAGGAGGTCACAGTATGAGAAGGATGGAGGACAGGAGGTCACAGTATAAGGAGGATGGAGGACTGGAGGTCACAGTATGAGGAGGATGGAGGACAGGAGGTCACAGTATGAGGAGGATGGAGGACAGGAGGTCACAGTATGAGGAGGATGGAGGACAGGAGGTCACAGTATGAGGATGATGGAGGACAGTAGGTCACAGTATGAGGAGGATGGAGGACAGGAGGTCACAGTATGAGGATGATGGAGGACAGGAGGTCACAGTATGAGGAGGATGGAGGACAGGAGGTCACAGTATGAGGAGGATGGAGGACAGGAGGCCACAGTATGAGGAGGATGGAGGACAGGAGGACACAGTATGAGGAGGACGGAGGACAGGAGGTCACAGTATGAGGAGGATGGAGGACAGGAGGCCACAGTATGAGGAGGATGGGGGACAGGAGGTCACAGTATGAGGAGGATGGAGGACAGGAGGTCACAGTATGGGGAGGATGGAGGACACAGTATGAGGAGGATGGAGTACAGGAGGACACAGTATGAGGAGGATGGAGTACAGGAGGACACAGTATGAGGAGGATGGAGTACAGGAGGACACAGTATGAGGAGGATGGAGGACAGGAGGTCACAGTATGGGGAGGATGGAGGACACAGTATGAGGAGGATGGAGGACAGGAGGTCACAGTATGTCGAGGATGGAGGACGGGAGAAGAGGTGTATATGTTGTGGAGTTGGAATTATTCAGGTATATAAGGGATCAGCAACAGGAAAGGACATTATACAATGTGGTGGCCATAAAGGTCGATATGGTCTCCACCGCGACCTCCCTTCAGCAGTGATCACCCTTCAGCTGTGACCTCTCCAAGCAGTGACCTCCCCCAGCAGTGACCCACCCTCAGCAGTGACCTCTCCTCAGCAGTGACCTCTCCTCAGCAGTGACCTCCCCTCAGCAGTGACCTCCCCTCAGCAGTGACCCACCCTCAGCAGTGACCTCTCCTCAGCAGTGACCTCCTCCCAGCAGTGACCCACCCTCAGCAGTGACCCACCCTCAGCAGTGACCTCTCCTCAGCAGTGACCTCTCCTCAGCAGTGACCCACCCTCAGCAGTGACCTCCCTTCAGCAGTGACCTCCCCCAGCAGTGACCCACCCTCAGCAGTGACCTCCTCCCAGCAGTGACCCCTCCTCAGCAGTGACCTCTCCTCAGCAGTGACCTCCTCCCAGAAGTGACCTCCTCCCAGCAGTGACCTCCCCTCAGCAGTGACCTCCTCCCAGCAGTGACTTCCTCCCAGCAGTGACCTCTCCTCAGCAGTGACCTCCCCTCAGCAGTGACCTCCCCTCAGCAGTGACTTCCTCCCAGCAGTGACCTCCTCCCAGCAGTGACCTCCCCT
Organism: Engystomops pustulosus; assembly: GCF_040894005.1. NCBI lineage: Eukaryota > Metazoa > Chordata > Amphibia > Anura > Leptodactylidae > Engystomops > Engystomops pustulosus. The sequence continues at coordinate 159,339 of NW_027284983.1, forward strand.
CAGCAGTGACCTCTCCTCAGCAGTGACCTCTCCTCAGCAGTGACCTCCCTCAGCAGTGACCTCCCCTCAGCAGTGACCTCCCCTCAGCAGTGACCCCCCCCTCAGCAGTGACCTCCCCCAGCAGTGACCTCTCCTCAGCAGTGACCTCTCCTCAGCAGAAACATCCCCCAGCAGTGACCTCTCTCCGTGTATGACCTGCGCCTTACACTTAGGTTCTCCTGTACTTCCTGCAGTGGCCATGAGGTGGCAGCAGATCCCCACGTTGCGGCAGTGATCGCCGTTCGCTGCAGATGTTCGTTTTCCGTACTTTGTCGTTTCTCATCCATCTTTTATATTCCTCCTCAATTTACAATCAAGCAACAAACAAACAGCGGCGGATCCAGCGACAATCCAGAGATATTACCGCAAGACGTCACCGATAAATCTCATTGTTTACCTCAACGCAGCGCGATAAAATAAGTCGCGTCTCCCGCACCAAACTTTATTTAACTCAACCCATAAAAGAAGAAAATTACATTAATGTGCGATTAAATCATTGATCCCAAGATGAACAGCGCCAGAAAGCGAGAGAACAATGAGGCGAACCCCCAGCCCGCCGGGGAGGTAGTGCCGTGCAGCGCCCGCCGGGGAGGTAGTACCGTGCAGCGCCCGCCGGGGAGGCAGTACCGTGCAGCGCCCGCCGGGGAGGCAGTACCGTGCAGCGCCCGCCGGGGAGGCAGTACCGTGCAGCGCCCGCCGAGGAGGCTGTACCGTGCAGCGCCCGCCGGGGAGGCAGTACCGTGCAGCGCCCGCCGGGGAGGCAGTACCGTGCAGCGCCCGCCGGGGAGGCAGTACCGTGCAGCGCCCGCCGAGGAGGCTGTACCGTGCAGCGCCCGCCGGGGAGGCAGTACCGTGCAGCGCCCGCCGGGGTGGTAGTACCGTGCAGCGCCCGCCGGGGTGGTAGTACCGTGCAGCGCCCGCCGGGGAGGTAGTACCGTGCAGCGCTTTACTTGAGCTCTTTTGGTCAAATTATGAGCAGAGGCGAAATGAGCCCGGCTGGCGGGATTTCGCTGTGCAAGCGGTGTCCCGTCAAAATCAGGTCAAGAGAGTGACCGTTTTAACATGTAATGAGTCACTTTCATGCATGGATATTATGACCTGGTTGAACAGGCGAAGTGGTGGCAGTTCCTAAAAAGAACTTGGATGAGTTTGGCATCTGGTCAGGAGCCTGGACCTTCATGGTTAAGTTGAGGCGTTCAGGAGGCACGGTCACCCACATTCCCTCCTCAGCTTTCTTGGGGAGGGACAGAATCCTGATCTTTTACCAGGGGCAGCCAAAGGTCTGCCACAGATGTGGTGATCCCACGCACTTTAGCGCCAACTGCCATGTGCAGAAGTGCGCATTGTGCGGTGGGGTTGGTCATCTTGCCGCAAACTGTGAGCAGATCAGGTGTCATCTGTGTGGTGAGCTTGGTCACCCGTTCAGTCGCTGCCCTCGCTCCTTTGCCAATATAGTCGGAGCCCCAGTGGGAGAGAGCCGAGGTGTTGCTTCTGCTGTGGAGGGTTCTGCTAGGGCTGAAGGGGCAGAGGGGCCAAGGAAGAAAGGCAAAACCATGCCGCCTTCTAAGTTGAGGCGACTTGAAGGCCGTCGAAGGAGCAGAGAGCTTGGGGAGCCCCAGGCTGCTGGGGTGAGCCATAGCCCTGTTCCTGAGACAAGTGCTGCCGCAGCTGAGGCCCTGGGGGAACAGGACTGGGATGAAGAGGTCAGGAGGCTGGAGAAAGAGGAAGAGGCCATCACCACTGGTTCCTCTCTTTGTGAGACGCTGGCGTCCATTAATGTCACCAGCATTATGTCTGATGCGGCTAGATTTGCGGCCTTTGATTTTCTCGGCCGTGTTGAAGCCGACATTTTATTTTTTCAGGAGACCAGGCTGCGGAGACCAGGCGGCTGTGTTTGAGGATGTCCTCATGAGGGATGGGAAGAGGCTACTGGAAGCTCAATTCGTCTCTCCTGGAGGAAGCGGAGATCAGACAATCCTTTGAGGACTTTCTTCAGAGCCAGGTACCATTGCTGGGCCTTTGTAGCAGTAAGTCAGAGTGGTGGGAGATGCTCAAGAAAAGGGTGGCGAGATTCTTCCGCCAGCTCTCGAGCCTCAGGAGCCTGGACAGGTACCGCCTGTATCAGGGCCTGAGGAGGAAACTCGAGCACCTCGTCTCGACTGGGGGTAGTCGTGAGGACATCTCCAGAGTGAAATCCTTGCTGAAGAGGTGTCAGTACGATAGACACGCATCTTTGGTTTTTGAGAGGGATTACGGGAAATACAGCTCGCCCGACCCTTACAGAAACTGCAAGATGTCAGTGAATGGTAAAGTTGTCACAGGACTGGTTGACAGTCCGGGATCCCTGAAAAGGTCCAGATCAGGGATCCTGGAGGTCGTCAGATCCTTCTACTCGCACCTCTTGGGCAGGAAGGATCTAGATCGGGATGTGATGTCGGCTTTCCTGGCTGAAACTGTCCCTGAGCCAGGAGTAGACCCCTCTCTTGATGTTTTGACAGAGATGATCAGGGAAGAGGAAGTCAGCCGGGCGATTGAAGGGCTCGCCCTCAAGAAATCGCCAGGTCCGGATGGCTTAACATCCGAGTTCTATAAGACCTTTAAGGACGCCTTGGTTCCCCTCTTGACTGAGGTATTCAATGAGTGTCTTTCCTCAGGCGCTCTGCCGAAGTCAATGAGGAGGTCTGCCCTGATCATCCTGTCAAAGGGTAAGGACCGATCTCGTATTGAGAACTGGCGTCCCATAGCGCTTCTCAATACGGACAGAAAGGTTTTGGCAAAGGTGCTGTTTAATCGGCTGGTGCAGTTTGCGCCCCGGCTCCTTTCGGGGACCCAGCACTGCACTGTTCCAGGCCGCAGTACATTTAGTGCTGTGCTTTGTGTTCGGGAGGCAGTGGAGCAGGGCAGGGCTGGTAACTGGAAGGGGTACTTGCTGTCCTTGGATCAGGCAAAAGCGTTTGATCGGGTTAACCACGAGTACCTCTGGTCTGTCCTTCTGAGGTATGGCCTGCCGGGGGAGTTTGTCAATTGGCTAAAGGTTTTGTATGCAGGGGCAGAGAGTTTCCCGCTTGTGAACGGTTGGATTGGCCGCTCTTTTGAGGTCGGGTCTGGTGTTCGCCAGGGTTGTCCTCTGAGCCCACTTTTATACGTGTTCGCGATTGACCCATTCCTTAGGAGGGTTGATCGTGGGCCGTTGGTGGGAGTCGGGATGGACCGGGCAGCACCGGAAGCCACTCTAAGGGTGGTAGCGTATGCCGATGATGTCACCGTTTTCGTGTCCTCGGGAGGGGAGGCGGAATGGGTGATGTCAGAGGTTGACCGCTACTCAGAGGCTTCTGGGTCCAAGATCAACCGGGATAAGTGTGAGAGTCTCTGGCTGGGAGAGGGAGGTCCAGGCTTTGATCTCCCGGACACTCTTCCAGGGCCCCAGGACTCTGCCAAAGTTCTCGGCATCGAATTTGGCCAGGGGGATTACCCCATGCAAAACTGGGACGGCAGGCTTAAGATCGCCGCTCAGAGGGTGGACCAGTGGAAGGGTTGGTCTTTGACCCTCAGAGAAAGGGTTAATCTGATCAGAACCTACCTGCTCCCATTGCTGATTTATCTGGGCAGTGTGTGCATGTTGCCAGAACCCCTCTGGGCTCGGGTCTACAGTCTGTTCTTCCAGCTGTTATGGGGGAATAGGCTGAACCTTATCAAGAGGGAGGTTACTTACCGCACGAGGAGACAAGGAGGGTTGTGTATGGTCAACCCTGTGGTGTTCCTAGTGAATACCTTTCTTAAGATCAATGTAGCAAACCTCTGGAAAGAGAGGGCTCCTCCGTGGGTATACTCCTGTAGGGGATGGGCTCCTCCGTGGGTATACTCCTGTAGGGGATGGGCTCCTCCGTGGGTATACTCCTGCAGGGGATGGGCTCCTCCGTGGGTATACTCCTGCAGGGGATGGGCTCCTCCGTGGGCATACTCCTGCAGGGGATGGTTTCGGCCTTTCTTCCAGGAATGGGAGACAGGAGGGCGAGTGAAGGATCTCCGTACACCACATGGGCATCTTCCGGCTTACGCTACCCCGGTTCTGAAGGTGATTCGCCGGTGGGGTCTGGGAATGTGGGAGATCAGGACCATGTCGAGGAAACTCCTTGACAAGAGGGTTCTGTTGACCCATTTCCAGAAGCCTCTGGCCCTCAGGGATTGCCCAAGTCGGGATCTGGGGGTGGGTTTGAGTTTATTGAATTCCATCAGGATCCCCTTGAAGTTTTGGGACTTGACTTGGCGCTGCTTCCATGGAAAGCTGTGTGTGAGGGACAATCTGAAGTGTAGGAGCTCTGAGGAAAGGGGTTGTCCCCGGGAGGAGTGCGGTGGCCTGCTGGAGAGCATGGGGGGTGATGGTGGTGGGATTTTGGGATTTATGAACTGACCTTGGGCACTGGGCTGGACTACTTAACGCAAACGTTGTACGTTAGACCAGTGTCTGGGGGGAGGGGAGGGTGCGGGCGAGGGATCTAGTGCAGTGTTATGTGTATCATGTGTTTTGTTGATTTATACAAAAAATAATAAAATATGGGTGTGGGGTTTGATGATATCTGTGTGGGGTGGGTTTATGTTCATTTATGTTTATTTGTGGGTGTGGCTTGTCCTGGTGTATGGGTTTGGTTTAGGATGTGATAATCAGGTGCGGACAACCCTGTGGTGTTCCTAGTGAATACCTTTGTGATGGTTTCAGCCTTTGTTCCAGGAATGAGATACAGGAGGGAGAGTGAAGGATCTCCGCACGCCGCATGGGCATCTTCTGGCTTCAGCTATCCCGGTTCTGAAGGTGATTCGCCGGTGCGGTTGTAAGAGATCAAGACCGTGTCATGGAAACTCATGTTGACCCTTTTCCAGAGGCCACTGGTCCTCGGGATTGCCAAATCCTGGATCTAGGTGTGTGATTGAGTCTTTTAAATTCCATTGGCAGCCCCTTGAACTTGCTACTTCCATGTGTGAGGGACAATCTGAAGTGTAGGAGCTCTGAGGAAAGGGGTTGTCCCCGGGAGGAGTGCGGTGGCCTGCTGGAGAGCATGGACCACTTCCTGCTTCAGTGCCCCTTTAACACAGAGGTGTACAACCGGGTGGGCGCTTCCATCCATTGGCCCAGGTTGGCCGGTCTCTCCTATGCGGAGTGGGCCTATGGAGCATTCAGAGGCCTGGGTGGCCGGGACCACTGCACATTATTTCTAGTCAGTCTAGTGGTCAGGTACCACACGTGGAACGCACGGTGTTTAGTGTCGACGCAGCGTAAAATCCTCTCAGTGGATGAGGTGGTTAGGAACATTCTGGGTGACCTGGTGAAGGTGCGCTCTCTGGAGTATGAGAGGCTGGGCACGGGGAGGACCTCTCTCCTTAGTGTCCCTTAGTCTGTCCTCTCCCCTCCTGGTGAAGGTGCGCTCTCTGGAGTTTGAGAGGCTGGGCACGGGGAGGGCCTCTCTCCTTAGTGTCCCTTAGTCTGTCCTCTCCCCCCTGGTGAAGGTGCGCTCTCTGGAGTATGAGGGGCTGGGCACGGGGAGGACCTCTCTCCTTAGTGTCCCTTAGTCTGTCCTCACCCCTCCTGGTGAAGGTGCGCTCTCTGGAGTATGAGAGGCTGGGCATGGGGAGGGTCTCTCTCCTTAGTGTCCCTTAGTCTGCCCTCTCCCTCCTGGTGAAGGTGTGCTCTCTGGAGTATGAGAGGCTGGGCACGGGGAGGACCTCTCTCCTTAGTGTCCCTTAGTCTGTCCTCTCTCTCATGGTGAAGGTGCGCTCTCTGGAGTATGAGAGGTTGGGCACGGGGATGGCCTCTCTCCTTAGTGTCCCTTAGTCTGTCCTCACCCCTCCTGGTGAAGGTGCGCTCTCTGCAGTATGAGAGGCTAGGCATGGGGAGGGTCTCTCTCCTTAGTGTCCCTTAGGCTGCCCTCTCCCTCCTGGTGAAGGTGCGCTCTCTGGAGTATGAGAGGCTGGGCACGGGGAGGGCCTCTCTCCTTAGTGTCCCTTAGTCTGTCCTCTCTCTCATGGTGAAGGTGCGCTCTCTGGAGTATGAGAGGTTGGGCACGGGGATGGCCTCTCTCCTTAGTGTCCCTTAGTCTGTCCTCTCCTCTCCTGGTGAAGGTGCGCTCTCTGGAATATGAGAGGCTGGGCACGGGGAGGGCCTCTCTCCTTAGTGTCCCTTAGTCTGTCCTCTCTCTCATGGTGAAGGTGCGCTCTCTGGAGTATGAGAGGTTGGGCACGGGGATGGCCTCTCTCCTTAGTGTCCCTTAGTCTGTCCTCTCCTCTCCTGGTGAAGGTGCGCTCTCTGGAATATGAGAGGCTGGGCACGGGGAGGGCCTCTCTCCTTAGTGTCCCTCAGTCTGTCCTCTCCCTCCTGGTGAAGGTGCGCTCTCTGGAATTTGAGAGGCTGGGCACGGGGAGGGCCCCTCTCCTTAGTGTCCCTTAGTCTGTCCTTTCCCCCCCGGTGAAGGTGCGCTCTCTGGAGTATGAGAGGCTGGGCACGGGGAGGGCCTCTCCCCTCCTGGTGAAGGTGCGCTCTCTGGAGTATGAGAGGCTGGGCACGGGGAGGGCCTCTCTCCTTAGTGTCCCTTAGTCTGTCCTCTCCCCTCCTGGTGAAGGTGCGCTCTCTGGAGTATGAGAGGCTGGGCACGGGGAGGGCCTCTCCCCTCCTGGTGAAGGTGCGCTCTCTGGAGTATGAGAGGCTGGGCACGGGGAGGACCTCTCTCTTTAGTGTCCCTTAGTCTGTCCTCTCCCCTCCTGGTGAAGGTGCGCTCTCTGGAGTATGAGAGGCTGGGCACGGGGAGGGCCTCTCTCTTTAGTGTCCCTTAGTCTGTCCTCTCCCCCCCTGGTGAAGGTGCGCTCTCTGGAGTATGAGAGGCTGGGCACGGGGAGGACCTCTCTCCTTAGTGCCCCTTAGTCTGTCCTCTCCCCCCTGGTGAAGGTGCGCTCTCTGGAGTATGAGAGGCTGGGCACGGGGAGGGCCTCTCTCCTTAGTGTCCCTTAGTCTGTCCTCTCCCCTCCTGGTGAAGGTGCACTCTCTGGAGTATGAGAGGCTGGGCACGGGGAGGACATCTCTCCTTAGTGTCCCTTAGTCTGTCCTCTCCCCTCCTGGTGAAGGTGCGCTCTCTGGAGTATGAGAGGCTGGGCACGGGGAGGACCTCTCTCCTTAGTGTCCCTTAGTCTGTCCTCTCCCCCCTGGTGAAGGTGCGCTCTCTGGAGTATGAGAGGCTGGGCACGGGGAGGGCATCTCTCCTTAGTGCCCCTTAGTCTGTCCTCTCCCCTCCTGGTGAAGGTGCGCTCTCTGGAGTATGAGAGGCTGGGCACGGGGAGGACCTCTCTCCTTAGTCTGTCCTCTCCCCTCCTGGTGAAGGTGCGGTCTCTGGAGTATGAGAGGCTGGGCACAGGGACGGCCTCTCTCCTTAGTGTCCCTTAGTGTGTCCTCTCCCTCCTGGTGAAGGTGCGCTCTCTGGAGTATGAGAGGCTGGGCACGGGGAGGACATCTCTCCTTAGTGTCCCTTAGTCTGTCCTCTCCCCTCCTGGTGAAGGTGCGCTCTCTGGAGTATGAGAGGCTGGGCACAGGGAGGGCCTCTCTCCTTAGTGTCCCTTAGACTGTCCTCTCCCCTCCTGGTGAAGGTGCGCTCTCTGGAGTATGAGAGGCTGGGCACGGGGAAGGCCTCTCTCCTTAGTGCCCCTTAGTCTGTCCTCTCCCCTCCTGGTGAAGGTGCGCTCTCTGGAGTATGAGGGGCTGGGCACGGGGAGGGCCTCTCTCCTTAGTGTCCCTTAGTCTGTCCTCTCCTGGTGAAGGTGCGCTCTCTGGAGTATGAGAGGCTGGGCACGGGGAGGACCTCTCTCCTTAGTGTCCCTTAGTCTGTCCTCTCCCTCCTGGTGATGGTGCGCTCTCTGGAGTAGGAGGGGCTGGGCACGGGGAGGGCCTCTCTCCTTAGTGCCCCTTAGTCTGTCCTCTTCCTCCTGGTGAAGGTGCGCTCTCTGGAGTATGAGGGGCTGGGCACGGGGAGTACCTCTCTCCTTAGTGTCCCTTAGTCTGTCCTCTCCCCTCCTGGTGAAGGTGCGCACTCTGGAGTATGAGAGGCTGGGCACGGGGAGGACCTTTTTCCTTTGTGTTCCTTAGTCTGTCCTCTCCCCCCTGGTGAAGGTGCGCTCTCTGGAGTATGAGAGGCTGGGCATGGGAAGGACCTCTCTTCTTAGTGTCCCTTAGTCTGTCCTCTCCCCTCCTGGTGAAGGTGCGCTCTCTGGAGTATGAGAGGCTGGGCACGGGGAGGACCTCTCTCCTTAGTGTCCCTTAGTCTGTCCTCTACGCTCCTGGTGAAGGTGCGCTCTCTGGAGTATAAGAGGCTGGGGACGGGGAGGGCCTCTCTCCTTAGTGCCCCTTAGTCTGCCCTCTCCCCTCCTGGTGAAGGTGCGCTCTCTGGAGTATGAGAGGCTGGGCACGGGGAGGACCTCTCTCCTTAGTGTCCCTTAGTCTGTCCTCTCCCCTCCTGGTGAAGGTGCGCTCTCTGGAGTATGAGAGGCTGGGCACGGGGAGGACCTCTCTCCTTAGTGTCCCTTAGTCTGTCCTCTCCCCTCCTGGTGAAGGTGCGCTCTCTGGGGTATGAGAGGCTGGGCACGGGGAGGACCTCTCTCCTTAGTGTCCCTTAGTCTGTCCTCTCCCCCCTGGTGAAGGTGCGCTCTCTGGAGTATGAGAGGCTGGGCACGGGGAGGGCCTCTCTCCTTAGTGTCCCTTAGTCTGTCCTCTCCCTCCTGGTGAAGGTGCGATCTATGGAGTATGAGAGGCTGGGCACGGGGAGGGCCTCTCTCCTTAGTGCCCCTTAGTCTGACCTCTCCCCTCCTGGTGAAGGTGCCCTCTCTGGAGTATGAAGGGCTAGGCACGGGGAGGACCTCTCTCCTTAGTGTCCCTTAGTCTGTCCTCTCCCCTCCTGGTGAAGCTGCGCTCTCTGGAGTATGAGAGGCTGGGCACGGGGAGGGCCTCTCTCCTTAGTGTCCCTTAGTCTGTCCTCTCCCCCCTGGTGAAGGTGCGCTCTCTGGAGTATGAGAGGCTGGGCACGGGGAGGGCATCTCTCCTTAGTGCCCCTTAGTCTGTCCTCTCCCCTCCTGGTGAAGGTGCGCTCTCTGGAGTATGAGAGGCTGGGCACGGGGAGGACCTCTCTCCTTAGTCTGTCCTCTCCCCTCCTGGTGAAGGTGCGGTCTCTGGAGTATGAGAGGCTGGGCACAGGGACGGCCTCTCTCCTTAGTGTCCCTTAGTGTGTCCTCTCCCTCCTGGTGAAGGTGCGCTCTCTGGAGTATGAGAGGCTGGGCACGGGGAGGACATCTCTCCTTAGTGTCCCTTAGTCTGTCCTCTCCCCTCCTGGTGAAGGTGCGCTCTCTGGAGTATGAGAGGCTGGGCACAGGGAGGGCCTCTCTCCTTAGTGTCCCTTAGACTGTCCTCTCCCCTCCTGGTGAAGGTGCGCTCTCTGGAGTATGAGAGGCTGGGCACGGGGAGGGCCTCTCTCCTTAGTGCCCCTTAGTCTGTCCTCTCCCCTCCTGGTGAAGGTGCGCTCTCTGGAGTATGAGGGGCTGGGCACGGGGAGGGCCTCTCTCCTTAGTGTCCCTTAGTCTGTCCTCTCCCTCCTGGTGATGGTGCGCTCTCTGGAGTAGGAGGGGCTGGGCACGGGGAGGGCCTCTCTCCTTAGTGCCCCTTAGTCTGTCCTCTTCCTCCTGGTGAAGGTGCGCTCTCTGGAGTATGAGGGGCTGGGCACGGGGAGTACCTCTCTCCTTAGTGTCCCTTAGTCTGTCCTCTCCCCTCCTGGTGAAGGTGCGCACTCTGGAGTATGAGAGGCTGGGCACGGGGAGGACCTTTTTCCTTTGTGTTCCTTAGTCTGTCCTCTCCCCCCTGGTGAAGGTGCGCTCTCTGGAGTATGAGAGGCTGGGCATGGGAAGGACCTCTCTTCTTAGTGTCCCTTAGTCTGTCCTCTCCCCTCCTGGTGAAGGTGCGCTCTCTGGAGTATGAGAGGCTGGGCACGGGGAGGACCTCTCTCCTTAGTGTCCCTTAGTCTGTCCTCTCCCCTCCTGGTGAAGGTGCGCTCTCTGGAGTATGAGAGGCTGGGCACGGGGAGGGCCTCTCTCCTTAGTGTCTCTTAGTCTGTCCTCTCCCCCCCTGGTGAAGGTGCGCTCTCTGGAGTATGAGAGGCTGGGCACGGGGAGGACCTCTCTCCTTAGTGTCCCTTAGTCTGTCCTCTACGCTCCTGGTGAAGGTGCGCTCTCTGGAGTATAAGAGGCTGGGGACGGGGAGGGCCTCTCTCCTTAGTGCCCCTTAGTCTGCCCTCTCCCCTCCTGGTGAAGGTGCGCTCTCTGGAGTATGAGAGGCTGGGCACGGGGAGGACCTCTCTCCTTAGTGTCCCTTAGTCTGTCCTCTCCCCTCCTGGTGAAGGTGCGCTCTCTGGAGTATGAGAGGCTGGGCACGGGGAGGACCTCTCTCCTTAGTGTCCCTTAGTCTGTCCTCTCCCCTCCTGGTGAAGGTGCGCTCTCTGGGGTATGAGAGGCTGGGCACGGGGAGGACCTCTCTCCTTAGTGTCCCTTAGTCTGTCCTCTCCCCCCTGGTGAAGGTGCGCTCTCTGGAGTATGAGAGGCTGGGCACGGGGAGGGCCTCTCTCCTTAGTGTCCCTTAGTCTGTCCTCTCCCTCCTGGTGAAGGTGCGATCTATGGAGTATGAGAGGCTGGGCACGGGGAGGACCTCTCTCCTTAGTGTCCCTTAGTCTGTCCTCTCCCCCCTGGTGAAGGTGCGCTCTCTGGACTATGAGAGGCTGGGCACGGGGAGGGCCTCTCTCCTTAGTCTGACCTCTCCCCCCTGGTGAAGGTGCGCTCTCTGGAGTATGAGAGGCTGGGCACGGGGAGGGCCTCTCTCCTTAGTGCCCCTTAGTCTGTCCTCTCCCCCCCTGGTGAAGGTGAGTTCTCTGGAGTATGAGAGGCTGGGCACGGGGAGGGCCTCTCTCCTTAGTGCCCCTTAGTCTGACCTCTCCCCTCCCGGTGAAGGTGCCCTCTCTGGAGTATGAAGGGCTAGGCACGGGGAGGACCTCTCTCCTTAGTGTCCCTTAGTCTGTCCTCTCCCCTCCTGGTGAAGCTGCGCTCTCTGGAGTATGAGAGGCTGGGCACGGGGAGGACCTCTCTCCTTAGTGTCCCTTAGTCTGTCCTCTCCCTCCTGGTGAAGGTGCGCTCTCTGGAGCATGAGAGGCTGGGCACGGGGAGGACCCCTCTCCTTAGTGTCTCTTAGTCTGTCCTCTCCCTCCTGGTGAAGGTGCGCTCTCTGGAGTATGAGAGGCTGGGCACGGGGAGGGCCTCTCTCCTTAGTGCCCCTTAGTCTGTCCTCTCCCCCCCTGGTGAAGGTGAGTTCTCTGGAGTATGAGAGGCTGGGCACGGGGAGGACCTCTCTCCTTAGTGCCCCTTAGTCTGACCTCTCCCCTCCTGGTGAAGGTGCCCTCTCTGGAGTATGAAGGGCTAGGCACGGGGAGGACCTCTCTCCTTAGTGCCCCTTAGTCTGTCCTCTCCACTCCTGGTGAAGGGGCGCTCTCTGGAGTATGAGAGGCTGGGCACGGGGAGGACCTCTCTCCTTAGTGTCCCTTAGTCTGTCCTCTCCCTCCTGGTGAAGGTGCGCTCTCTGGAGCATGAGAGGCTGGGCACGGGGAGGACCCCTCTCCTTAGTGTCTCTTAGTCTGTCCTCTCTCCTCCTGGTGAAGGTGCGCTCTCTGGAGTATGAGAGGCTGGGCACGGGGAGGACCTCTCTCCTTAGTGTCCCTTAGTCTGCACTCTCCCTCCTGGTGAAGGTGCGCTCTCTGGAGTATGAGAGGCTGGGCACGGGGAGGACCTCTCTCCTTAGTGTCCCTTAGTCTGTCCTCTCCCCTCCTGGTGAAGGTGCGCTCTCTGGAGTATGAGAGGCTGGGCACGGGGAGGACCTCTCTCCTTAGTGTCCCTTAGTCTGTCCTCTCCCCTCCTGGTGAAGGTGCGCTCTCTGGGGTATGAGAGGCTGGGCACGGGGAGGACCTCTCTCCTTAGTGTCCCTTAGTCTGTCCTCTCCCCCCTGGTGAAGGTGCGCTCTCTGGAGTATGAGAGGCTGGGCACGGGGAGGGCCTCTCTCCTTAGTGTCCCTTAGTCTGTCCTCTCCCTCCTGGTGAAGGTGCGATCTATGGAGTATGAGAGGCTGGGCACGGGGAGGACCTCTCTCCTTAGTGTCCCTTAGTCTGTCCTCTCCCCCCTGGTGAAGGTGCGCTCTCTGGACTATGAGAGGCTGGGCACGGGGAGGGCCTCTCTCCTTAGTCTGACCTCTCCCCCCTGGTGAAGGTGCGCTCTCTGGAGTATGAGAGGCTGGGCACGGGGAGGGCCTCTCTCCTTAGTGCCCCTTAGTCTGTCCTCTCCCCCCCTGGTGAAGGTGAGTTCTCTGGAGTATGAGAGGCTGGGCACGGGGAGGGCCTCTCTCCTTAGTGCCCCTTAGTCTGACCTCTCCCCTCCCGGTGAAGGTGCCCTCTCTGGAGTATGAAGGGCTAGGCACGGGGAGGACCTCTCTCCTTAGTGTCCCTTAGTCTGTCCTCTCCCCTCCTGGTGAAGCTGCGCTCTCTGGAGTATGAGAGGCTGGGCACGGGGAGGACCTCTCTCCTTAGTGTCCCTTAGTCTGTCCTCTCCCTCCTGGTGAAGGTGCGCTCTCTGGAGCATGAGAGGCTGGGCACGGGGAGGACCCCTCTCCTTAGTGTCTCTTAGTCTGTCCTCTCCCTCCTGGTGAAGGTGCGCTCTCTGGAGTATGAGAGGCTGGGCACGGGGAGGGCCTCTCTCCTTAGTGCCCCTTAGTCTGTCCTCTCCCCCCCTGGTGAAGGTGAGTTCTCTGGAGTATGAGAGGCTGGGCACGGGGAGGACCTCTCTCCTTAGTGCCCCTTAGTCTGACCTCTCCCCTCCTGGTGAAGGTGCCCTCTCTGGAGTATGAAGGGCTAGGTACGGGGAGGACCTCTCTCCTTAGTGCCCCTTAGTCTGTCCTCTCCACTCCTGGTGAAGGGGCGCTCTCTGGAGTATGAGAGGCTGGGCACGGGGAGGACCTCTCTCCTTAGTGTCCCTTAGTCTGTCCTCTCCCTCCTGGTGAAGGTGCGCTCTCTGGAGCATGAGAGGCTGGGCACGGGGAGGACCCCTCTCCTTAGTGTCTCTTAGTCTGTCCTCTCTCCTCCTGGTGAAGGTGCGCTCTCTGGAGTATGAGAGGCTGGGCACGGGGAGGACCTCTCTCCTTAGTGTCCCTTAGTCTGCACTCTCCCTCCTGGTGAAGGTGGCTCTCTGGAGTATGAGAGGCTGGGCACGGGGAGGGCCTCTCTCCTTAGTGCCCCTTAGTCTGTCCTCTCCCTCCTGGTGAAGGTGCGCTCTCTGGAGTATGAGAGGCTGGGCACGGGGAGGGCCTCTCTCCTTAGTGCCCCTTAGTCTGTCCTCTCCCCTCCTGGTGAAGGTGCGCTCTCTGGAGTATGAGAGGCTGGGCACGGGGAGGACCTCTCTCCTTAGTGTCCCTTAGTCTGTCCTCTCCCCCCTGGTGAAGGTGCACTCTCTGGAGTATGAGAGGCTGGGCACGGGGAGGACCTCTCTCCTTAGTGTCCCTTAGTCTGTCCTCTCCCCCCTGGTGAAGGTGCACTCTCTAGAGTATGAGAGGCTGGGCATGGGGAGGACCTCTCTCCTTAGTGCCCCTTAGTCTGTCCTCTCCCTCCTGGTGAAGGTGCGCTCTCTGGAGTATGAGAGGCTGGGCACAGGGAGGACCTCTCTCCTTAGTGCCCCTTAGTCTGTCCTCTCCCCTCCTGGTGAAGGTGCGCTCTCTGGAGTATGAGAGGCTGGGCACGGGGAGGACCTCTCTCCTTAGTGCCCCTTAGTCTGCCCTCTCCCTCCTGTGGGGCTTGGAGGCGCTGAACTTGGGCTTTGTGGGAATAATGATAATTTGTGTAGTTTTTGAACTGTTGTGTTTAATATTATTATATTGTTTGTGATAGTAGGGGGGTGTTAGGTGGGGTGGGGGGTGAGTATGTGGGTCATTTTGGACTATGGACAATGGGCACTTGGACTTGGGGCGTGGAGGGGTTGGGGGGTGCTGGGAAGAAAAAAAAAATTAAAATATAAAAAAAATAATTATTGTCATGATTGTTGATTTTCGTTATGATTATTGTATATATTATATTGCTTATTACTGGTTTATTTCTGTTGCATTTCCTGGCATTGGACCGGCAGGGGCAGCTTTTAGTTTCTGTCATGATCCCGGTGAGGGACGTTTTCTGTTCTTATTATGTGTATTGTGTCAGTGTGAGGCGCGAGGCGCGAGGTGTCGGTTCTGTTGTTTGTGGTGATTTATGTTTTATACTTTCATATATAATAAGAGTTACAGGAGAAGTAGTACTGTGCACTGCCCATATATACAGGGGTAGTAGTACTGTGCACTGCCCATATATACAGGGGTAGTAGTACTGTGCACTGCCCATATATACAGGAGAAGTAGTACTGTGCACTGCCCATATATACAGGGGTAGTAGTACTGTGCACTGCCCATATATACAGGGGTAGTAGTACTGTGCACTGCCCATATATACAGGGGTAGTAGTACTGTGCACTGCCCATATATACAGGGGTAGTAGTACTGTGCACTGCCCATATATACAGGGGTAGTAGTACTGTGCACTGCCCATATATACAGGGGTAGTAGTACTGTGCACTGTATATATATACAGGAGAAGTAGTACTGTGCACTGTACATATATACAGGAGAAGTAGTACTGTGCACTGTATATATATACAGGGGTAGTAGTACTGTGCACTGCCCATATATACAGGGGTAGTAGTACTGTGCACTGTGTATATACAGGAGAAGTAGTACTGTGCAGTGTATATATATACAGGGGTAGTAGTACTGTGCACTGGCCATATATACAGGGGTAGTAGTACTGTGCACTGCCCATATATACAGGGGTAGTAGTACTGTGCACTGTATATATATACAGGAGAAGTAGTACTGTGCACTGCCCATATATACAGGGGTAGTAGTACTGTGCACTGTGTATATACAGGAGAAGTAGTACTGTGCAGTGTATATATATACAGGGGTAGTAGTACTGTGCACTGGCCATATATACAGGGGTAGTAGTACTGTGCACTGCCCATATATACAGGGGTAGTAGTACTGTGCACTGTATATATATACAGGAGAAGTAGTACTGTGCACTGTACATATATACAGGGGTAGTAGTACTGTGCACTGCCCATATATACAGGGGTAGTAGTACTGTGCACTGCCCATATATACAGGGGTAGTAGTACTGTGCACTGCCCATATATACAGGAGAAGTAGTACTGTGCACTGTATATATATACAGGAGAAGTAGTACTGTGCACTGTATATATACAGGAGAAGTAGTACTGTGCACTGTATATATATACAGGAGAAGTAGTACTGTGCACTGCCCATATATACAGGGGTAGTAGTACTGTGCACTGTATATATATACAGGAGAAGTAGTACTGTGCACTGCCCATATATACAGGAGAAGTAGTACTGTGCACTGTATATATACAGGAGAAGTAGTACTGTGCACTGTATATATACAGGAGAAGTAGTACTGTGCACTGTATATATATACAGGAGAAGTAGTACTGTGCACTGCCCATATATACAGGAGAAGTAGTACTGTGCACTGTATATACACAGGAGAAGTAGTACTGTGCACTGTATATATATATATATATATATATACACAGGAGAAGTAGTACTGTGCACTGTATATATATACAGGAGAAGTAGTACTGTGCACTGCCCATATATACAGGAGAAGTAGTACTGTGCACTGTATATATATACAGGAGAAGTAGTACTGTGCACTGTATATATATACAGGAGAAGTAGTACTGTGCACTGTATATATATACAGGAGAAGTAGTACTGTGCACTGTATATACATACAGGAGAAGTAGTACTGTGCACTGTATATATATACAGGAGAAGTAGTACTGTGCACTGCCCATATATACAGGAGAAGTAGTACTGTGCACTGTATATATATACAGGAGAAGTAGTACTGTGCACTGTATATATACAGGAGAAGTAGTACTGTGCACTGTATATACATACAGGAGAAGTAGTACTGTGCACTGTATATATACAGGAGAAGTAGTCCTGTGCACTGTATATATACAGGGGTAGTAGTACTGTGCACTGTATATATATACAGGTGTAGTAGTACTGTGCACTGCCCACATATACAGGGGTAGTAGTACTGTGCACTGCCCATATATACAGGGGTAGTAGTACTGTGCACTGCCCATATATACAGGGGTAGTAGTACTGTGCACTGCCCATATATACAGGGGTAGTAGTACTGTGCACTGCCCATATATACAGGGGTAGTAGTACTGTGCACTGCCCATATATACAGGGGTAGTAGTACTGTGCACTGGCCATATATACAGGGGTAGTAGTACTGTGCACTGGCCATATATACAGGGGTAGTAGTACTGTGCACTGCCCATATATACAGGGGTAGTAGTACTGTGCACTGGCCATATATACAGGGGTAGTAGTACTGTGCACTGGCCATATATACAGGGGTAGTAGTACTGTGCACTGGCCATATATACAGGGGTAGTAGTACTGTGCACGCTATCGGTTTCTATGGTGAATCCTCCCAGCTTTGCTCTCTGTTATCAGCCAGGCTTCCCTTCTCTGTATCCCCTATTCAGTCTCTGGATTGGTGGTGTCACTTCTCCCCTGACTGCACAGATACATTGTAACAATCCTCCAGCGGTCTCTTCCCTATTGCGAGGATTATTTTGAGGATCTCCCGTCGTCTTGTGGCAGGTGCTACTATATTTACTGCCTTCACCTCCCGCTCCGCGCCTCATTCCTACCTCCCGACATTATGATGGTCCATTTACCTTCTCTTCACGGATCCATCACAGAAACTCATCCCCTCAACTCAAAACAAAAGTTTCAAAATCAGAAAGAATCTTAAAGTTTGAGATTGTGTAAAGAAAAATGTGATAGAAGCAAAATTGTACAGTGCATCGTCCATATATACAGGAGAAGTAGTACTGTGCACTATATATACAGGAGAAGTAGTACTGTGCACTATATATACAGGAGAAGTAGTACTGTGCACTGTATATATACAGGAGAAGTAGTACTGTGCACTGTATATATACAGGAGAAGTAGTACTGTGCACTGTATATATACAGGAGAAGTAGTACTGTGCACTGTATATATACAGGAGAAGTAGTACTGTGCACTGTATATATATACAGGAGAAGTAGTACTGTGCACTGTATATATACAGGAGAAGTAGTACTGTGCACTGTATATATACAGGAGAAGTAGTACTGTGCACTGTATATATACAGGAGAAGTAGTACTGTGCACTATATATACAGGAGAAGTAGTACTGTGCACTGTATATATACAGGAGAAGTAGTACTGTGCACTGTATATATACAGGAGAAGTAGTACTGTGCACTGTATATATACAGGAGAAGTAGTACTGTGCACTGTATATATACAGGAGAAGTAGTACTGTGCACTGTATATATATACAGGAGAAGTAGTACTGTGCACTGTATATATACAGGAGAAGTAGTACTGTGCACTGTATATATACAGGAGAAGTAGTACTGTGCACTGTCCATATATACAGGAGAAGTAGTACTGTGCACTGTATATATATACACAGGAGAAGTAGTACTGTGCACTGTATATATATACAGGAGAAGTAGTACTGTGCACTGTATATATATATACAGGAGAAGTAGTACTGTGCACTGTATATATATATACAGGAGAAGTAGTACTGTGCACTATATATACAGGAGAAGTAGTACTGTGCACTGTATATATATACAGGAGAAGTAGTACTGTACACTGTATATATATACAGGGGAAGTAGTACTGTGCACTGTATATATACAGGAGAAGTAGTACTGTGCACTGTATATATATACAGGAGAAGTAGTACTGTGCACTGTATATATATACAGGAGAAGTAGTACTGTGCAGTGTATATATACAGGAGAAGTAGTACTGTGCACTATATATACAGGAGAAGTAGTACTGTGCACTGTATATATACAGGAGAAGTAGTACTGTGCACTGTATATATACAGGAGAAGTAGTACTGTGCACTGTCCATATATACAGGAGAAGTAGTACTGTGCAGTGTATATATACAGGAGAAGTAGTACTGTGCACTATATATACAGGAGAAGTAGTACTGTGCACTGTATATATACAGGAGAAGTAGTACTGTGCACTGTATATATACAGGAGAAGTAGTACTGTGCACTGTATATATACAGGAGAAGTAGTACTGTGCACTGTATATATACAGGAGAAGTAGTACTGTGCACTGTATATATACAGGAGTAGTAGTACTGTGCACTGTATATATACAGGAGAAGTAGTACTGTGCACTGTCCATATATACAGGAGAAGTAGTACTGTGCACTATATATACAGGAGAAGTAGTACTGTGCACTGTCCATATATACAGGAGAAGTAGTACTGTGCACTGTATATATATATACAGGAGAAGTAGTACTGTGCACTGTATATATATACAGGAGAAGTAGTACTGTGCACTGTATATATACAGGAGAAGTAGTACTGTGCACTGTATTTATTTACAGGAGAAGTAGTACTGTGCACTGTATATATACAGGAGAAGTAGTACTGTGCACTGTATATATACAAGAGAAGTAGTACTGTGCACTGTATATATACAGGAGAAGTAGTACTGTGCACTGTATATATATACAGGAGAAGTAGTACTGTGCACTGTATATATACAGGAGAAGTAGTACTGTGCACTGTATATATATACAGGAGAAGTAGTACTGTGCACTGTATATATATACAGGAGAAGTAGTACTGTGCACTGTATATATATACAGGAGAAGTAGTACTGTGCACTGTATATATATACAGGAGAAGTAGTACTGTGCACTGTGTATATATACAGGAGAAGTAGTACTGTGCACTATATATATATACAGGAGAAGTAGTACTGTGCACTGTATATATACAGGAGAAGTAGTACTGTGCACTGTATATATATACAGGAGAAGTAGTACTGTGCACTGTATATATACAGGAGAAGTAGTACTGTGCACTGTATATATATACAGGAGAAGTAGTACTGTGCACTGTATATATATACAGGAGAAGTAGTACTGTGCACTGTGTATATATACAGGAGAAGTAGTACTGTGCACTGTATATATATATATATATATATATATATATATATATATATATATATATATAGGAGTAGTAGTACTGTGCACTGTGTATATATACAGGAGAAGTAGTACTGTGCACTGTATATATATATATATATATATATATATATATATATATATATATATATATATATAGGAGAAGTAGTACTGTGCACTGTGTATATATACAGGAGAAGTAGTACTGTGCACTGTATATATATATATATATATATATATATATATATATATATATATAGGAGTAGTAGTACTGTGCACTGTATATATATAGGAGTAGTAGTACTGTGCACTGAATATATATACAGGAGAAGTAGTACTGTGCACTGAATATATATACAGGAGAAGTAGTACTGTGCACTGTATATATACAGGAGAAGTAGTACTGTGCACTGTATATATATATATATATATATATATATATAGGAGTAGTAGTACTGTGCACTGTATATATATATATATAGGAGTAGTAGTACTGTGCACTGAATATATATACAGGAGAAGTAGTACTGTGCACTGTATATATACAGGAGAAGTAGTACTGTGCACTGTATATATATATATATAGGAGTAGTAGTACTGTGCACTGTATATATATATATATATAGGAGTAGTAGTACTGTGCACTGTATATATATATATATATATATATATATATATATATAGGAGTAGTACTGTGCACTGTATACATATATACAGGAGAAGTAGTACTGTGCACTGTATATATACAGGAGAAGTAGTACTGTGCACTGTATATATATATATATAGGAGTAGTAGTACTGTGCACTGTATATATATATATATATATATATATAGGAGTAGTAGTACTGTGCACTGTATATATATATATATATATATAGGAGTAGTACTGTGCACTGTATACATATATACAGGAGAAGTAGTACTGTGCACTGCATCTCTGGGCTGGTCTTGGTGTTTGCAGCGCAGTTTTCGGCACCGGTTGCTTTGCTGCCAGTCTCTGCAGCTGTGTTTAATATAAGGAGCCTTCGGAGCTGCGCACAATGCGGCGCCCATTCTGCATTAATCCGCACACAATGACTGTGCAAATTGACAAATTCCCTTCCCACATGTGAACAGTGGACTAAATATTTGTAAAGTTTTATCTCTTTGTTAATTAAGTGTCAGCAATGAGATAATGATTTGTATTCAATCAGCGCAATAACCACAAATACAAGACAATTCGGGGGATAAATAATGGACGGCGCCGGCGCTGATCCGGCATGCAGCCTCCTCACCATCACATTCCGCCCGGATGGAGATTTCACATCCTGGTGATTTTTACAGCTGTGGTTTTTCAAAACTGCCCAATCAGCTTTTCTTTTCCAAAACACAAGAGATGATCCCGGATATATTTGGTCAAAGCACAACGGCAGATAATTGCAGCATGCGCGGCGCCGAGTGCGCTGACTCACTGTACCAGAATCCAGAGACCCCGAGGTCCAGATGTGTAACATGGCTCCTGTCATCTACTCATAGGAGGAAGAGCAAAGAATAATAAACCTCCTGCAGCTGCAAGAGAAGGTGAAAAAGACGTGACGTTTGTGCCCTCTGGGAGCAGGTGCGCTTCAGTGCAGGAGCGCTGGCGCTGTGGACGCCCGATGCAGGAGCGCTGGAGCTGTGGACGCCCGGTGCAGGAGCGCTAGAGCTGTAGCCGTCTGGTGCAGGAGCTCTGGCGCTGTGGACGCCCGATGCAGGAGCGCTGGCGCTGTGGACGCCCGATGCAGGAGCGCTAGAGCTGTAGCCGCCTGGTGCAGGAGCGCTGGCGCTGTGGTTGCCGGGTGGAAAAGTGCTGGCGCTGTGGTTGCCCGGTGGAGAAGAGCTGGAGCTGTGGAGGAGCGCTGGAGCTGTGGACGCCCGGTGGAGGAGCGCTGGTGCTGTGGCTGCCCGGCGGTGGAGAGCTGGAGCTGTGGTTGCCCGGTGGAGAAGAGCTGGAGCTGTGGTTGCCCGGTGGAGGAGCGCTGGAGCTGTGGTTGCCCGGTGGTGGAGCGCTGGTGCTGTGGCTGCCCGGCGGTGGAGAGCTGGAGCTGTGGTTGCCCGGCGGAGGAGCGCTGGAGCTGTGGTTGCCCGGTGGAGGAGCGCTGGAGCTGTGGTTGCCCGGTGGAGGAGCGCTGGAGCTGTGGTTGCCCGGTGGAGGAGCGCTGGAGCTGTGGTTGCCCGGTGGAGGAGCGCTGGAGCTGTGGTTGCCCGGTGGAGGAGCGCTGGAGCTGTGGTTGCCCGGTGGTGGAGCGCTGGAGCTGTGGTTGCCCGGTGGAGGAGCGCTGGAGCTGTGGTTGCCCGGTGGTGGAGCGCTGGAGCTGTGGTTGCCCGGTGGTGGAGCGCTGGAGCTGTGGTTGCCCGGTGGTGGAGCGCTGGAGCTGTGGTTGCCCGGTGGTGGAGCGCTGGAGCTGTGGTTGCCCGGTGGAGGAGCGCTGGAGCTGTGGTTGCCCGGTGGAGGAGCGCTGGAGCTGTGGGTGCCCGGTGGAGGAGCGCTAGAGCTGTAGCCGCCTGGTGCAGGAGCGCTGGCGCTGTGGTTGCCGGGTGGAAAAGTGCTGGCGCTGTGGTTGCCCGGTGGAGAAGAGCTGGAGCTGTGGAGGAGCGCTGGAGCTGTGGACGCCCGGTGGAGGAGCGCTGGTGCTGTGGCTGCCCGGCGGTGGAGAGCTGGAGCTGTGGTTGCCCGGTGGAGAAGAGCTGGAGCTGTGGTTGCCCGGTGGAGGAGCGCTGGAGCTGTGGTTGCCCGGTGGTGGAGCGCTGGTGCTGTGGCTGCCCGGCGGTGGAGAGCTGGAGCTGTGGTTGCCCGGCGGAGGAGCGCTGGAGCTGTGGTTGCCCGGTGGAGGAGCGCTGGAGCTGTGGTTGCCCGGTGGAGGAGCGCTGGAGCTGTGGTTGCCCGGTGGAGGAGCGCTGGAGCTGTGGTTGCCCGGTGGAGGAGCGCTGGAGCTGTGGTTGCCCGGTGGAGGAGCGCTGGAGCTGTGGTTGCCCGGTGGTGGAGCGCTGGAGCTGTGGTTGCCCGGTGGAGGAGCGCTGGAGCTGTGGTTGCCCGGTGGTGGAGCGCTGGAGCTGTGGTTGCCCGGTGGTGGAGCGCTGGAGCTGTGGTTGCCCGGTGGTGGAGCGCTGGAGCTGTGGTTGCCCGGTGGTGGAGCGCTGGAGCTGTGGTTGCCCGGTGGAGGAGCGCTGGAGCTGTGGTTGCCCGGTGGAGGAGCGCTGGAGCTGTGGTTGCCCGGTGGAGGAGCGCTGGAGCTGTGGTTGCCCGGTGGAGGAGCGCTGGAGCTGTGGTTGCCCGGTGGTGGAGCGCTGGAGCTGTGGTTGCCCGGTGGAGGAGCGCTGGAGCTGTGGTTGCCCGGTGGTGGAGCGCTGGAGCTGTGGTTGCCCGGTGGTGGAGCGCTGGAGCTGTGGGTGCCCGGTGGAGGAGCGCTGGAGCTGTGGTTGCCCGGTGGAGGAGCGCTGGAGCTGTGGTTGCCCGGTGGAGGAGCGCTGGAGCTGTGGTTGCCCGGTGGAGGAGCGCTGGAGCTGTGGTTGCCCGGTGGAGGAGCGCTGGAGCTGTGGTTGCCCGGTGGAGGAGCGCTGGGGCTTTGCCTTAGTATTTGTCTCACTCCAGGCAGTGGAAACCTTGCGGAGCGTCTCTGTGCTTGGGTCGGGGGTCATCTCTACTTACACTTTAATGTTCTTAAAGCGTCAGATTGGCACAAGCTGTTTTTCTATGAAAATGTATTAATAGAAGAAAAGCTGAAGAAGAGAGAAGAATCCGGAGCAGAATCTTTAGTGTCCCTTAGTCTGTCATCTCCCCTGATGGGCTGATGTCCGGCTGGAGAGAACCTTCGCTTGTTCTACTATTATAAGGATCTGTTATAGTTTTATTATGTTTCTGTTATTAGTAGAATTCTTCTATGTTTCTGGTTTTACTGTTGACTATTTTGTGATTATTTCTGTTATATTGTTGCATTTGTGTTTCTCTGTTCTATTAGTTATTTCTTTTGTTACTTGATATTAGAGGAGGTGATTTATGGATATAGAGAGTATACCGGACTGGGGGGAGAGTAACTTCTGGACAGATGGATCTCTATTGGACCAGATGACGGGAGATCCGTGCCCGGACGTGTAGTTTCTGGAATATGAGGATTTATTATTCGGGTCGTCTCCTCGCTGCATCTTGGGGAAGTTTCTGGGTCATTTCAGATGATCAGATGTTCTGGATGATCCCGGTTCTTTTGTTACTATATTTCTGAGCCTCCGACATCTTCTCATTTTGTAATAATTCGTCCGTGTGGGATCCGATCCTGGATGTAATGTGATTGACTCATCATCTTAAAAGGGCCAGCGCGCACGGATGTGTGTGATCTCTGGGAAATTCATCAATCGCCTTCCTGGCTAATCACTCCGCGCATTATGGAACAAATGATCCCCTGTTGTTTTAATGAACGCACGGATGGAGGAGACGTCGTGACACATGATGAATTCATTGTTGGGGCTAATTTGTCTGTGTCAGGGGGTAACTGATGATCACACCGGTAAATGGCTGAGGTCTGGTGTATATTTTATCTGTGCGCTCGCTGATCTGCGGGCTTCAAGGTGTGCGTCTGGTGGCTCCGGGGGACGGATCTGCTGTGAGTGGCAGTAATTATGTATCAGGTTCTTTAATTTGACATCCTTGCTCCAGGCGATATATGTAGAGCGGCGGCGGCGGCACGGAGGAGCGTAACGAGGGACGACGCGGCCTGTGACAGCTATTTTATCATGTCAATTTTCCCAGGCTAAAGAGGTGGCCTAATTAGCTTCTATTAAGACTCACCTAGTAATCAGCGGTTACCGGAGCGTGAAGACTATTACATCCAGGATGAACAATAAGCCCCCTCCGTCCTCCCCGCGGGGACACATCAACCTGCACCGGGAAGATTGTACAAACAACATGGTGCTACAGAAAGAAACACATTTATCAGATATTCAATCAAATACTATCTGCTCCACTACATGGATCACATCTGTCATGGAGGAGAACCTGGTGGTCAATGTCAGGAGGCAGCGGCAAAGCCACCAACTGTACAGAAGACATCCTTCTGAGGGATGGGTCATCTCAACATCAGAAATCTGCCTTCATTATGATGGAGAAGATACCGTCCATTCCACTTCATGGATCACATCTGTCATGGAGGAGAACCTGGGGGTCAATGTCAGGAGGCAGCGGCAAAGCCACCAACTGTACAGAAGACATCCTTCTGAGGGATGGGTCATCTCAACATCAGAGATCTGCCTTCATTATGATGGAGAAGATACCGTCCATTCCACTTCATGGATCACATCTGTCATGGAGGAGAACCTGGGGGTCAATGTCAGGAGGCAGCCTCAAAGCCACCAACTATACAGAAGACATCCTTCTGAGGGATGGGTCATCTCAACATCAGAAATCTGCCTTCATTATGATGGAGAAGATACCGTCCATTCCACTTCATGGATCACATCTGTCATGGAGGAGAACCTGGGGGTCAATGTCAGGAGGCAGCGGCAAAGCCACCAACTGTACAGAAGACATCCTTCTGAGGGATGGGTCATCTCAACATCTGGGATCTGCCTTCACTATGATGGAGATGATACCGTCCACTCCACTTCATGGATCACATCTGTCATGGAGGAGAACCTGGTGGTCAATGTCAGGAGGCAGCTGCAAAGCCATAAAGCCACCACCTATAGAGGAGCAGAGACGCATCTCCATATCTATCTGGGGTGGAGGTGATGCCATCCACTCTAGTACATGGATTACATCTGTCATGGAGGAGAACCTGGGGGTCAATGTCAGGAGGCAGCTGCAAAGCCACCAACTATACAGAAGACATCCTTCTGAGGGAAGGGTCATCTCAACATCAGAAATCTGCCTTCATTATGATGGAGAAGATACCGTCCATTCCACTTCATGGATCACATCTGTCATGGAGGAGAACCTGGCGGTCAATGTCAGGAGGCAGCTGCAAAGCCATAAAGCCACCACCTATAGAGGAGCAGAGACGCATCTCCATATCTATCTGGGGTGGAGGTGATGCCATCCACTCTAGTACATGGATCACATCTGTCATGGAGGAGAACCTGGCGGTCAATGTCAGGAGGCAGCTGCAAAGCCACAAAGCCACCATCTATAGAGGAGAAGAAATGTTCTACGTGAGAGAGGAGCCATCTCTACATCTGAGATGGATGGAGGATTGTGTGTCCTGCCTGTAGTTAGGAGTCCGGTGACGGAGGAATAGGGGGGTACAGGGGGCACCTACCACCTCTCTCACTGTGAGTCCATGTAGGTTCCTCTGTCTTCTTCTTAGGGAGTAGATGTCATGAGGCTGTAAAGGGTCATACGATCTCTCGATGTTCCATATAACATAGGAAAGTAAATGTGGATTTGATGAATTCAGCTCCGTTTTGGCGCCATGGGCGGGGACCTTCATATGGAGACATTGTTATCCTGGCTGTATACATTGTATCTGTATCATTATCAATCCTGGTGGAGTAATGGCTTCTGTCGCCTTCCCTCCTATGATTTGCGGCTCCTCGATACTCCATTAGGCCGTGCACCTGGGCGGGCGCGGCGATGCTACGGTAACGCGTTTCGAGTGTTTGCCGCCTTCCCTTAATATCAGGTTTCCGCCTTTCAGAACTTAAATTATTTAGACGTAACTAAAAATCTGAGCAGCGCTGAACAATTTAATGGCAAGAGGAAAACAATGGCGCCGCTACTTGTCGCACACTTCAAGGCTAACGCAAAAGAAAAGCGCCCTGGAAGTGACACGGGATCCGGGTGATAATGCAGGGGGATCGCTTAATGGCGGCGGCGATAATGGCTCCGAGATTACGGCTGAGCCCACATCCATTGTCAGCCGCCGCGTTCGCCTTTGTTTGCTGCCGCACGCGCTCCCTGCATTACCCTGAATAAACAATGTCAGCCAAGCCGTCATTATCCGCGCTGTAATGAGAGGACGCCGAATCCAGGTGTTTACAGCGTCTCCGTGCATTGTCTCATCCGCATCGCGCTCCGTGCCAGAACATTCCACCGCAGATCCGACACAATCATCTACACAGCCAAGGTCCAAGAACGGCAGGAGAATCTGAGACACGCAGGGTTAAACCTCTGCACTCGGGGGCAGATTCTCACCGATGCCTGTCCTTTTCAATCTGCCTCGATATATTTCGACTGAAAAACTTTTGGGTCCTGTCCTTTTTTTGTTCAGGAGCCCAAAAGGCTTTGGGGAGAAATCACTGATGAATAAATGAATCCCCCATAGAGGGAACCCGTCAGCCCCTCCTCATCACTGCCACAGGGCTGGATCTGTCTGTACTGCCTGCAGGGGGCACTAGAGAAGAAGCCGGTGATCAATATTATTACTCCAGACCCTCCACAGTTCTGAAGAGAAGGATTGAAGGTGACGGATTCTCCATCCAGAGTCTTGCGGATATTAACCATCTACATCCCAAATAGCCCAGAAACTCAGGCAAGAGTTATTAGTAGAAGGAAAAGGCAGCGACCAAAAGACTGCCCAGGAGGAGGAGACTGGATATAGGGACCGCCAGGAGGAGGAGACAGGACACAGGGACGGCCAGGAGGAGGAGACAAGACATAGGGACCGCCAGGAGGAGGAGACAGGACACAGGGACCGCCAGGAGGAGGAGACAGGATATAGGGACTGCCAGGAGGAGGAGGAGACAGGATATAGGGACCGCCAGGAGGAGGAGGAGACAGGATATAGGGACCGCCAGGAGGAGGAGACAGGATATAGGGACTGCCAGGAGGAGGAGACAGGATATAGGGACCGCCAGGAGGAGGAGACAGGATATAGGGACTGCCAGGAGGAGGAGGAGACAGGATATAGGGACTGCCAGGAGGAGGAGACAGGATATAGGGACCACCAGGAGGAGGAGACAGGATATAGGGACTGCCAGGAGGAGGAGGAGACAGGATATAGGGACCGCCAGGAGGAGGAGGAGACAGGATATAGGGACCGCCAGGAGGAGGAGACAGGATATAGGGACTGCCAGGAGGAGGAGACAGGATATAGGGACCGCCAGGAGGAGGAGACAGGATATAGGGACTGCCAGGAGGAGGAGACAAGACATAGGGACGGCCAGGAGGAGGAGACAGGACACAGGGACGGCCAGGAGGAGGAGACAGGACACAGGGACTGCCAGGAGGAGGAGGAGACAGGATATAGGGACTGCCAGGAGGAGGAGACAGGATATAGGGACCGCCAGGAGGAGGAGACAGGATATAGGGACCGCCAGGAGGAGGAGACAGGATATAGGGACCGCCAGGAGGAGGAGACAGGATATAGGGACCGCCAGGAGGAGGAGACCGGATATAGGGACCGCCAGGAGGAGGAGACAGGATATAGGGACCGCCAGGAGGAGGAGACTGGATATAGGGACCGCCAGGAGGAGGAGACAGGATATAGGGACCGCCAGGAGGAGGAGACTGGATATAGGGACCGCCAGGAGGAGGACACTGCACACAGGGACGGCCCAGGAGGAGGACACTGCACACAGGGATGGCCCAGGAGGAGGACACTGCACACAGGGACGGCCCAGGAGGAGGACACTGCACACAGGGATGGCCCAGGAGGAGGACACTGCACACAGGGACGGCCCAGGAGGAGGACACTGCACACAGGGACGGCCCAGGAGGAGGACACTGCACACAGGGATGGCCCAGGAGGAGGAGACAGGACACAGGGACGGCCCAGGAGGAGGAGACAGGACACAGGGACGGCCCAGGAGGAGGAGACAGGACACAGGGACGGCCCAGGAGGAGGACACTGCACACAGGGATGGCCCAGGAGGAGGACACTGCACACAGGGATGGCCCAGGAGGAGGACACTGCACACAGGGATGGCCCAGGAGGAGGACACTGCACACAGGGATGGCCCAGGAGGAGGACACTGCACACAGGGACGGCCCAGGAGGAGGAGACAGGACACAGGGACGGCCCAGGAGGAGGAGACAGGACACAGGGACGGCCCAGGAGGAGGACACTGCACACAGGGATGGCCCAGGAGGAGGACACTGCACACAGGGACGGCCCAGGAGGAGGACACTGCACACAGGGACGGCCCAGGAGGAGGACACTGCACACAGGGACGGCCCAGGAGGAGGACACTGCACACAGGGATGGCCCAGGAGGAGGACACTGCACACAGGGATGGCCCAGGAGGAGGACACTGCACACAGGGATGGCCCAGGAGGAGGACACTGCACACAGGGATGGCCCAGGAGGAGGACACTGCACACAGGGATGGCCCAGGAGGAGGACACTGCACACAGGGATGGCCCAGGAGGAGGACACTGCACACAGGGACGGCCCAGGAGGAGGACACTGCACACAGGGACGGCCCAGGAGGAGGACACTGCACACAGGGATGGCCCAGGAGGAGGACACTGCACACAGGGACGGCCCAGGAGGAGGACACTGCACACAGGGACGGCCCAGGAGGAGGACACTGCACACAGGGATGGCCCAGGAGGAGGAGACAGGACACAGGGACGGCCCAGGAGGAGGAGACAGGACACAGGGACGGCCCAGGAGGAGGAGACAGGACACAGGGACGGCCCAGGAGGAGGACACTGCACACAGGGATGGCCCAGGAGGAGGACACTGCACACAGGGATGGCCCAGGAGGAGGACACTGCACACAGGGACGGCCCAGGAGGAGGAGACAGGACACAGGGACGGCCCAGGAGGAGGAGACAGGACACAGGGACGGCCCAGGAGGAGGACACTGCACACAGGGATGGCCCAGGAGGAGGACACTGCACACAGGGATGGCCCAGGAGGAGGACACTGCACACAGGGATGGCCCAGGAGGAGGACACTGCACACAGGGATGGCCCAGGAGGAGGACACTGCACACAGGGACCGCCCAGAAGGGGGAGACAGGACACAGGGACCGCCAGGAGGAGGAGACAGGATATAGGGACTGCCAGGAGGAGGAGACAGGATATAGGGACTGCCAGGAGGAGGAGACAGGATATAGGGACTGCCAGGAGGAGGAGACAGGATATAGGTACCGCCAGGAGGAGGAGACAGGACACAGGGACCCCCCAGAAGGGGAGGGGGAGACTAGCCACAGGGACGGCCCAGGAGGAGGACACTGCACACAGTGGCCCAGATCTATTGCACTCGCTGCACCAGTTTTCTATCTTATTTTGCATTGATAAGAACATCTTTGGAGCTTGCACATTATTGTAACCGTGCACCTAAAACACATTGGTGGACACTTCCTGAGCAGCGCAGGGGGCGCCAGATTCAGACCGGACGCTATTCAGTAATCTGCAGCGCCCGGCACAGGAGGTACTGCTCTGGTTCTGATAAATCTCACCCAGGCTGCACATTCTGTCGGGTCTCGGTAATAAAAGTGGCGCACAATCCAACTCGTAGAGCGGCCGGGACACAAAACTGGCGCAGACACTTTAATAAATCCGGGGAATGTATCCCTGTAGTTACATTAGTTGGAGACCTATGTCATTTTTTACTTCATCTCAGAATTAGAAATGTTTCAATTTTGCAACTTTTCACAAAAAAATCTCAGTGACCGTGAAACCAGACACAAGAGAAAGAAGATCCCGGGAAGCTACAATGTATCACACAATCAAAATATGTAATAAATCATAACGGAAATAATCCCAGGATGTTTTCTTCTGCAGCCGCCGCCCCCCTCACCCTCGTGCCGCCGCCCCCCTGCACCCTCGTCCCTCGCCCCCCTGCACCCTCGTCCCTCGCGCCGCCGCCCCCCTGCACCCTCGTCCCTCGTGCTGCCGCCCCCTGCACCCTCGTCCCTCGCGCCGCCGCCCCCTTGCAACCTCGCCCCTCGCGCCGCCGCCCCCCTGCAGCCTCACCCCTTGCGCCGCCGCCCCCCTGCACCTTCGTCCCTCGTGCTGCCGCCCCCTGCACCATCGTCCCTCGCGCCGCCGCCGCCCCCTTGCAGCCTCGCCCTTCGCGCCGCCGCCCCCCTGCACCCTCGTCCCTCGTGCTGCCGCCCCCTGCACCTTCGTCCCTCACGCTGCCGCCCCCTGCAGCCTCGTCCCTCACGCTGCCGCCCCCTGCAGCCTCGTCCCTCGTGCCGCCGCCCCCCGCACCCTCGTACATCGTGCCGCCGCCCCCACAGCCTTGTCCATTCTGTGGCCGGCCACCGGTTTCGTCATTTTGTGGTTTGGCTCTGGCGCTGCGGTCACTGATGATTGAGCTCAGATCTCGGATTGGATTTTACTTTTCTTAGGACTTTGTTTCATTAAAATGTTTCCTTTTTCTCCTCCACCTGATTGGCCCCAGCGCCGCCGCTCTGCCCGCTCTCTCAGGCTAAACTACATTTGCTTCGTTTCAGATTTTTGATGGTTTCATTTTTTGCTACAAATGTTACATTTCCTACTGATGATTGACAGAAGGTGACAGCATAAAGGGATAATGATCGCTGCTTGTGGATTGGGCTCCGATGTTCTGGTGCTGGCCATTGTCCGGGTCGTGCAGCGCCGGTGGCTCCTTCCTTCCATTTGTAAGATTTGGGGCCCAGCGACTCCCCCCGGAGGACGCGGCTGGTAAAACTCGCTAAATTGAAAGCCAAATGAGGGCGATTTGTCTCTGGGATAATTCACTAATTCTTCGCAGGTCATTGAGCGGCGTCACATTAATGGAGGAATTTCACACTTTTCTCTGTTTTTGAGGAATGTTTCTTATCATTTGTGAATTAGGGAGGACATGAGACATTTCTGGAACATTTGCTTAAAATAATCAAAGAGATGAGAAGTGAATGAACACTGAGCGCAATGAGGCTCGCGCTCCGATCGCCATCCATCTCCTGGCAAGAAGACGCTCACCCCGCCGCTTCATCTTGTTTTATCTTTTTTCAGGTTTTTTTTAAATTTTTTTCCCTTCATATGAGATTTTTATCATTGTGGAGAATTTATTCCTAAAAGTGAAGATGTGACTCTCCTTGTGGGGGGGGGGGGGGGGGGGGGCTGCAGCGACATCAGGGGGGGAGGGGGTCCAGCTACTAGAAACAGCAACAATTATAGTTATGTGACCTGCCCCAGGGCCCCTCGTCTACAACATCCACTACGTCTACAACACAGAGGGCCCCCCCCCTCTCGTCTACAACACAGAAGGGCGCCCCCCCCCTCATATACAACACAGGGGTGCACCCCCCCCCCGTCATATACAACACAGGGGTGCACCCCCCCCCCGTCATATACAACACAGGGGTGCACCCCCCCCCCCCCGTCATATACAACACAGTGGTGAACCCCCCCTCTCGTCTATACATATACATTGTGTAAAGGGATCATGATGGGTAACAAAGAGGAGCAGCAGCTGCTTTACCTACTTTGGGGTTCAGGATCAGGTACAGGGGCGTGAGGGGGGGGGTGATAAGTGTAGACAAAAAGCAGATAAAGGTAAGAAGATGTGTCTGGGGGTCCTGACCCATCACTGCAGCCGACAGCCCCCAAAGGCAAGAAGAAGGCCCCAGCTTTCCCCGGAGCACCCTCAGCTCAGCCGCGGGACAGAACCAGCCCCCGGACAGAACCGGCCCCGGGACAGAACCGGCCCCGCCCCCGGGACAGAACCGGCCCCGCCCCCGGGACAGAACCAGCCCCCGGGACAGAACCGGCCCCCGGGACAGAACCGGCCCCCGGGACAGAACCGGCCCCCGGACAGAACCGGCCCGCCCCCCAGACAGAACCGGCCCCGCCCCCCAGACAGAACCGGCCCCCGGGACAGAACCGGCCCCCAGACAGAACCAGCCCCCGGGACAGAACCAGCCCGGCCCCCAGATAGAACCAGCCCCGGACCCCAGACAGAACCGGCCCCCAGACAGAACCGGCCCCCAGACAGAACCAGCCCCCGGACCCGGTCACAGAGTTCTGGCAGCGCCGCTTGTCACGGTTCTGTACTGAATGTATGTAAGTGTCTGCGTCTCACAAAACAAGAAGAAAAACCTTTTCATATAAACGTGGCCTGAACCCCGCCCACTGGAGGCCACACCCACTTGTCACAATATGGGAAGGGGAGAAACACAGGCGGTGCCTTCATTACAAAATAGTCAAGAAAAAATCTAATAAGAATCTCCAGAAATAAGACTGAAGATGACGAGTTCTCCTGTTACTCTGCGTCTGTGACTGTTCATTGTTTATCAGCGGAATGTTTTTACTTTTAGGTTTTCTTTTTCATTTGTTATTCTGTGATGTCGGCTGCAATGTTGTGATTAATGACGGTTATTACAGTTATTAGTCGCTGTTATTGTTGTGTCACTTATTCTTCTTCTATTTTTATCATTTTCCTCCTTTTGTAACATTTATTGCATAGAAATAGAATGTTTTATAAAAATGTGTTTTCTATTGTTAGCGATTATTATTATCATCACAATATAATACTTCCCCTCCACTTATCTCCTTATAATTACCGGCTATTATTTCCGGTCACTCCTCCTAATCCTCCTCTTAAAGGCGATGGGTTATTATTATCACTAGTATCATTTCACTTTCGTCTTTTCTTCATATTATCGCCCTCATCCCTCCCTTAAAGGCAATGTTCCAGGTCATTATTATATTATTATTATATATTATTCATCTCTTTCTTAAAGGTGATGGTTTATTGTATTTTATTAGTTTTATTGTTCTTATATTTGAATAACCTGATATTATTTCCCATTCCTCTCTTAAAGGTGATGTCTTATTCTATTTTATTATTATTTCTATAATTATTATTCTTATAATTAACCTGTTATTACTTCCTACCAATCGCTCTCATCCCTCCCTTAAAGGCAATGTTCCAGGTCATTATTATTATATTGTATTACTTTTTATTGTTATTAATATCTCTTTCTTAAAGGTGATGGTTTATTGTATTTTATTAGTTTTATTGTTCTTATATTCTTATTAATACCTGATATTATTTCCCATAACTCTCCTTCATCCCTCTCTTAAAGGTGATGTGTTATTCTATTAGTTGTATTATTTCTTCTTATATTTTTATTAATAACCTGGTATTTCTCCCTTCCAATCTTCCTCATCCCTCCCTTAAAGGCAATGTTCCAGGTCATCATTATTATATATTATTATTATTAATATCTTTCTTAAAGGTGATGGTTTATTGTATTTTATTAGTTTTGTTTTTCCTTTTTATATATTTATTAATAACCTGATCTTATTTCCCATAGTTCACCTTCATCCCTCTCTTAAAGGTGATGTGCTATTCTATTAATTTTGTTATTATTATTTCTTCTTATATTCCTATTAATAACCTGGTATTTCTCCCTACCAATAGCCCTCATGCCTCCCTTAAAGGCAATGTTCCGGGTCATCAATATTATATTTATATTAAAATTTATATTATTTTTTTATTATTATTATTATTATTATTATTATTATTAATATCTTTCTTAAAGGTGATGGTTTATTGTATTTTATTAGTCTTATTGTTCTTATCTTCATCTGTGTTAAAGGTGATGTGTTACTCTCTATTATTATTATTATTTCTTATTAAAAACCTGATATTATTTCATCATCCCTCTGTTAAAGGCAATGTTCCAGGTCATCATTATTATATATTATTTTTTTTTTTATTGTTATTAATATCTCTTTCTTAAAAGGTGATGTTTTTTTTTCTTTATTCTTATTAATAACCTGATATTATTTCACATAATTTGCCTCCATCCCTCTCTTAAAGGCGATGTGTTATTCTATTAGTTTTATTGTTATTATTATTATTATTATTTCTTCTTATATTCTTATTAATAACCTGGTGTTTCTCCCTACCAATCGCCCCTTTTCCCTACCTTAAAGGCAATGTTCCAGGTCATCATTATTATAGATTATTATTTTTTATTGTTATTCATATCTCCTTCTTAAAAGGTGATGTTTATTGTATTTTATTAGTCTTATATTCTTATTAATAACCTGGTATTATTTCATCATGCCTCTGTTAAAGGCGCTGCTCCGGGTCATGCCCCCCCCCCCCCGCACAGGTTTGCGTCTTCCTGCGCCGCCGGTGAATGCGAATGTTGCCGGGATGAAGCGGAGGGAATCCATGCGGGATTAAAGCGGAGACTATGGCTGGGGAGGGGCCGGTGTGACAGATTAATAAACACTTCTTCCTTGTTGCCCGTAGACAGTGAGATGGCGGCGAAGTCCTTTGAACTATTTTGGTTTCATGTCTGTGATAATTAAAGAGCAATGAGCTGCTCATTAGAGGCGCGGGAGTGATTAGCATTGTCCCCCGGATTTCTTAATGGATCCCAGATACACATCTGATTGGGGAATATCAAAGCAACGCCGTGTTATTTAGTGCAGTCGGAATTAGGAAAACACACAGAAAACCTTTAGTTTGAATTACGAGTGTTAATATATGCAGAAGCAAATGGATGCTGCGCCTTTCTTCTCTCCTTGTATCGTAAATTTTTCATTACAAATTTCCAAGGCTTCAAAGTAACATCTCACAGTCGGTTCCTCTCCTTCCCCGTCTTGCATGACAAAGAACTGTCAGAAATCCTCGCCGTGTTTGCTAGTGTTTCCTTTCATTCTCTCATCTAAATGTCAAACAACTTAGCCGGAATAAAGGCGAGCATTCTTCATCTGCTGCGTCTCCAAAGGAAAACAACACCCCAGACGGCGGCTGAAAGCGCCCTAATTAATCTTTCCCATTGATTTGGTTTTAGTGTGATGTATTTTATGAAAAAAATATGAATCCAGAAGGCGCTCTCATTAAAATCATTAGCAGCTCCGTGTTAACCGCAAAACAGCTCCGTCTTTGGTGTTCCTGGTGGATCGCACCGGTGCCGCGCGGCTGCCAATGGGAACGCCAGCCCGGTGCCGGGACGTCACCATAGAGCGAGCTAGAAGAGAGTCGCCCATCCCCGGCCTCATCCCCTGATACTAGCCATAGGAGAGGGGGTTATCATTATATTATCATTATCGTCCTCTCTGGGGTCTCCAGTATTACAAATATCTGCTCTGGGGTCTCCAGTATTACAAATATCTGCTCTGGGGGTCTCCAGTATTACAAATATCTGCTCTGGGGGTCTCCAGTATTACAAATATCTGCTCTGGGGGTCTCCAGTATTACAAATATCTGCTCTGGGGGTCTCCAGTATTACAAATATCTGCTCTGGGGGTCTCCAGTATTACAAATATCTGCTCTGGGGGTCTCCAGTATTACAAATATCTGCTCTGGGGGTCTCCAGTATTACAAATATCTGCTCTGGGGGTCTCCAGTATTACAAATATCTGCTCTGGGGGTCTCCAGTATTACAAATATCTGCTCTGGGGTCTCCAGTATTACAAATATCTGCTCTGGCGGTCTCCAGTATTACAAATATCTGCTCTGGGGGTCTCCAGTATTACAAATATCTGCTCTGGGGGTCTCCAGTATTACAAATATCTGCTCTGGCGGTCTCCAGTATTACAAATATCTGCTCTGGCGGTCTCCAGTATTACAAATATCTGCTCTGGCGGTCTCCAGTATTACAAATATCTGCTCTGGGGGTCTCCAGTATTACAAATATCTGCTCTGGGGGTCTCCAGTATTACAAATATCTGCTCTGGGGGTCTCCAGTATTACAAATATCTGCTCTGGGGGTCTCCAGTATTACAAATATCTGCTCTGGGGGCCTCCAGTATTACAAATATCTGCTCTGGGGGTCTCCAGTATTACAAATATCTGCTCTGGCGGTCTCCAGTATTACAAATATCTGCTCTGGGGGTCTCCAGTATTACAAATATCTGCTCTGGGGGTCTCCAGTATTACAAATATCTGCTCTGGCGGTCTCCAGTATTACAAATATCTGCTCTGGCGGTCTCCAGTATTACAAATATCTGCTCTGGGGGTCTCCAGTATTACAAATATCTGCTCTGGGGGTCTCCAGTATTACAAATATCTGCTCTGGGGGTCTCCAGTATTACAAATATCTGCTCTGGGGGTCTCCAGTATTACAAATATCTGCTCTGGGGGTCTCCAGTATTACAAATATCTGCTCTGGGGGTCTCCAGTATTACAAATATCTGCTCTGGGGGTCTCCAGTATTACAAATATCTGCTCTGGGGGCCTCCAGTATTACAAATATCTGCTCTGGGGGCCTCCAGTATTACAAATATCTGCTCTGGGGGCCTCCAGTATTACAAATATCTGCTCTGGGGGCCTCCAGTATTACAAATATCTGCTCTGGGGGTCTCCAGTATTACAAATATCTGCTCTGGGGGTCTCCAGTATTACAAATATCTGCTCTGGGGGTCTCCAGTATTACAAATATCTGCTCTGGGGGTCTCCAGTATTACATATATCTGCTCTGGGGGTCTCCAGTATTACATATATCTGCTCTGGGGGTCTCCAGTATTACAAATATCTGCTCTGGGGGTCTCCAGTATTACAAATATCTGCTCTGGGGGTCTCCAGTATTACAAATATCTGCTCTGGGAGTCTCCAGTATTACAAATATCTGCTCTGGGGGTCTCCAGTATTACAAATATCTGCTCTGGGGGTCTCCAGTATGTTTATTATCGTCTACTCTGGGGGTCTCCAGTATTAATATTATCACCTGCTCTGGGGTCTCCAATATTAATATTATCACCTGCTCCGGGGTCTCCAATATTAATAATAATAATAGAGACCCCAGAGCAGATAATAATGCTGGAGACCCCAGAGCAGATATCATTATTAATACTGGAGACCCCAGAGCAGATAATAACATCTTCTCTAGGGTCTCCAGTATTATTATCTGCTCTGGGATCTCCATTGTTACAAAATGCCCTCAGGTCTCTAGGCTAAGGGGGCAGAGGTCACTTCCGTGTCCTGGAGCGTCCTATAGACCCCTCTACCATACACAGACCCCACAGCTCCTCTATCTCCCTGATTTACACTTCACTTATTTTCTATGTTGTTGAGCTGAGTTTTCGCTTCTGTGTCTTTTAGTGCTATAAAGTGAGATAATATCACCTGTCTAACAATGCATCCGCACCACGCACCCATCCGCGCCGCGCACCGATCACCTCTGTAATATTGAGGTTACGCTGCTCTCTTCTCTCTGACGTTCCCGAGGACAGATGATGGGAGTGATAGTTTTGCTTCGTTACTGGCGATTCCATTATTTCCTATTATGTATCACTCCTGACATATAAATGTCACGAATAATTGATCTCCGTGGTCACGTGGCTCCTGTCAGTGGGTGTGCGTCATACGCCGCGCTATATAAGGCGGATTATTAATAGGCGATGAGTAAACGCGCGGAGGAGACGCCTTCATTAGGTGGAAATACAATTTCCCATCTGATGAGTTTCCGGCCGCTGTGATTGACACTTGTCTCGTCAGTCTCTAATTGACCAATTACAGGTAATCCGCAGCAGCTGGGGCCTGCGCCGCTCCGCACGTCCTATGGAGGGTCCCAAATACACGTCACAGCGCCCCCCGGGGGCAGAACACGGGGAACTGCAGGGAGCAACATCTATAGAGGGATTCCAGAGGAAAAGGAAAATCCTCAAAAATACAACACTGCTCCCGGGATGGGCCCAAACCTGGCTACACCACACCCGACCGTCACACCTGCACGCCCGGCCACGCCCCAACCGTCACACCTGCACGCCCGGCCACGCCCCAACCGTCACACCTGCACGCCCGGCCACGCCCCACCGTCACACCTGCACGCCCGGCCGCGCCCCGACCGTCACACCTGCACGCCCCGACCGCGCCACGACCGTCACACCTGCGCGCCCCGACCGACACACCTGCGCGCCCCGACCGTCACACCTGCGCGCCACGACCGTCACACCTGCGCGCCCCGACCGACACACCTGCGCGCCCCGACCGTCACACCTGCGCGCCACGACCGTCACACCTGCGCGCCACGACCGTCACACCTGCGCGCCAGGCTACGCCCCACAGTCACACCTGCACGCCCCACCGTCACACCCGGCTACTCCCCCAGTCACTTACCTGCTGTAGATGTTATAATGGCTCGTGGAGACATAATGGAGACCCCGTGTATCGGCTGTCTCTATATGGCGCCTCCTGTACATCACAGATACATAAGACATGGGGTCATGTGACCATCATGTGAGCAGTAAGCTCCGCCCCTGCGGAATGTTCTATGGGCGGTTCCTTATTGCTGATGAAGTGATCCGGTAGCGCGGCGCCCCCCGGCTGTCATTAGCAGACATCACATTAATTATCACGTGTAATTGTTTCGGAGCTTCTCTGAAGTGATACAAGTTGTCAGAGGGTTGTCGGCGCGTTACGTGAGCGTTACACCTGACGTCCAGCCTCCAGCGCCGCCGCTCAGACGCACTTCTACGTGTCCATTACAGGAGAGAAATTAATGCTAATAGGTTTCCAATTATGAATCCGTGTTAATTTGATGTACAGAAGCTTTACATGAGGAGGCGTCCGAGCGTCACAACACAATATCCGATTATTATCCCGGAAAAGTACAAGGATCCCCACCCCCCCGAGCCCCCGGGAATCAGCGCCACCGGGGACATTCATGTATATACAGAGATAATGATG
Source organism: Engystomops pustulosus (assembly GCF_040894005.1). Classification (NCBI taxonomy): domain Eukaryota; kingdom Metazoa; phylum Chordata; class Amphibia; order Anura; family Leptodactylidae; genus Engystomops; species Engystomops pustulosus. Next base: position 198,142 of record NW_027284983.1, read on the forward strand.
GAGGGGGAGATGATGGAGCCGCCAGGTCACTGTATATACAGAGATAATAATGGAGGGGGAGATGATGGAATCGCCAGGTCACTGTATATACAGAGATAATAATGGAGGGGAGGTGGTGGAGCCACCAGGTCACTGTATATACAGAGATAATGATGGAGGGGGAGATGATGGAGCCGCCAGGTCACTGTATATACAGAGATAATAATGGAGGGGAGATGATGGAGCCGCCAGGTCACTGTATATACAGAGATAATAATGGAGGGGGAGATGATGGAGCCGCCAGGTCACTGTATATACAGAGATAATGATGGAGGGGGAGATGATGGAATCGCCAGGTCACTGTATATACAGAGATAATAATGGAGGGGAGATGGTGGAGCCGCCAGGTCACTGTAAATACAGAGATAATAATGGAGGGGAGATGATGGAATCGCCAGGTCACTGTATATACAGAGATAATAATGGAGGGGAGATGATGGAGCCGCCAGGTCACTGTATATACAGAGATAATAATGGAGGGGGAGATGATGGAGCCGCCAGGTCACTGTATATACAGAGATAATAATGGAGGGGGAGATGATGGAGCCGCCAGGTCATTGTATATACAGAGATAATAATGGAGGGGGAGATGATGGAGCCGCCAGGTCATTGTATATACAGAGATAATAATGGAGGGGGAGATGATGGAGCCGCCAGGTCACTGTATATACAGAGATAATAATGGAGGGGAGATGATGGAATCGCCAGGTCACTGTATATACAGAGATAATAATGGAGGGGGAGATGATGGAGCCCCAGGGCACTGTATATACAGAGATAAAAATGGAGGGGGAGATGATGGAGCCGTCAGGTCACTGTATATACAGAGATAATAATGGAGGGGGAGATGATGGAGCCGCCAGGTCACTGTATATACAGAGATAATAATGGAGGGGAGATGATGGAACCCCAGGTCACTGTATATACAGAGATAATAATGGAGGGGAGATGATGGAGCCGCCAGGTCACTGTATATACAGAGATAATAATGGAGGGGAGATGATGGAATCGCCAGGTCACTGTATATACAGAGATAATAATGGAGGGGAGATGATGGAGCCCCAGGGCACTGTATATACAGAGATAATAATGGAGGGGGAGATGATGGAGCCGCCAGGTCACTGTATATACAGAGATAATAATGGAGGGGGAGATGATGGAGCCCCAGGTCACTGTATATACAGAGATAATAATGGAGGGGGAGATGATGGAGCCGCCAGGTCATTGTATATACAGAGATAATAATGGAGGGGGAGATGATGGAGCCGCCAGGTCATTGTATATACAGAGATAATAATGGAGGGGGAGATGATGGAGCCGCCAGGTCACTGTATATACAGAGATAATAATGGAGGGGAGATGATGGAATCGCCAGGTCACTGTATATACAGAGATAATAATGGAGGGGGAGATGATGGAGCAGCCAGGTCACTGTATATACAGAGATAGTAATGGAGGGGGAGATGGTGGAGCCACCAGGTCACTGTATATACAGAGATAATAATGGAGGGGAGATGATGGAGCCGCCAGGTCACTGTATATACAGAGATAATAATGGAGGGGAGATGATGGAATCGCCAGGTCACTGTATATACAGAGATAATAATGGAGGGGGAGATGATGGAGCCCCAGGTCACTGTATATACAGAGATAATAATGGAGGGGAGATGATGGAGCCGCCAGGTCACTGTATATACAGAGATAATAATGGAGGGGGAGATGATGGAGCCGCCAGGTCACTGTATATACAGAGATAATAATGGAGGGGGAGATGATGGAGCCGCCAGGTCACTGTAAATACAGAGATAATAATGGAGGGGAGATGATGGAGCCGCCAGGTCACTGTATATACAGAGATAATAATGGAGGGGGAGATGATGGAGCCGCCAGGTCACTGTATATACAGAGATAATAATGGAGGGGAGATGATGGAATCGCCAGGTCACTGTATATACAGAGATAATAATGGAGGGGAGATGATGGAGCCGCCAGGTCACTGTATATACAGAGATAATAATGGAGGGGGAGATGATGGAGCCCCAGGGCACTGTATATACAGAGATAATAATGGAGGGGGAGATGATGGAGCCCCAGGTCACTGTATATACAGAGATAATAATGGAGGGGGAGATGATGGAGCCGCCAGGTCATTGTATATACAGAGATAATAATGGAGGGGGAGATGATGGAGCCGCCAGGTCATTGTATATACAGAGATAATAATGGAGGGGGAGATGATGGAGCCGCCAGGTCACTGTATATACAGAGATAATAATGGAGGGGAGATGATGGAATCGCCAGGTCACTGTATATACAGAGATAATAATGGAGGGGGAGATGATGGAGCAGCCAGGTCACTGTATATACAGAGATAGTAATGGAGGGGGAGATGGTGGAGCCACCAGGTCACTGTATATACAGAGATAATAATGGAGGGGAGATGATGGAGCCGCCAGGTCACTGTATATACAGAGATAATAATGGAGGGGGAGATGATGGAGCCCCAGGTCACTGTATATACAGAGATAATAATGGAGGGGGAGATGATGGAGCCCCAGGTCACTGTATATACAGAGATAATAATGGAGGGGAGATGATGGAGCCGCCAGGTCACTGTATATACAGAGATAATAATGGAGGGGGAGATGATGGAGCCGCCAGGTCACTGTATATACAGAGATAATAATGGAGGGGGAGATGATGGAGCCGCCAGGTCACTGTAAATACAGAGATAATAATGGAGGGGAGATGATGGAGCCGCCAGGTCACTGTATATACAGAGATAATAATGGAGGGGGAGATGATGGAGCCGCCAGGTCATTGTATATACAGAGATAATAATGGAGGGGGAGATGATGGAGCCGCCAGGTCACTGTAAATACAGAGATAATAATGGAGGGGAGATGATGGAGCCGCCAGGTCACTGTATATACAGAGATAATAATGGAGGGGGAGATGATGGAGCCGCCAGGTCACTGTATATACAGAGATAATAATGGAGGGGAGATGATGGAATCGCCAGGTCACTGTATATACAGAGATAATAATGGAGGGGAGATGATGGAGCCGCCAGGTCACTGTATATACAGAGATAATGATGGAGGGGGAGATGATGGAGCCGCCAGGTCACTGTATATACAGAGATAATAATGGAGGGGGAGATGATGGAGCCGCCAGGTCACTGTATATACAGAGATAATAATGGAGGGGAGATGATGGAATCGCCAGGTCACTGTATATACAGAGATAATAATGGAGGGGGAGATGATGGAGCCGCCAGGTCACTGTATATACAGAGATAATAATGGAGGGGAGATGATGGAGCCGCCAGGTCACTGTATATACAGAGATAATAATGGAGGGGGAGATGATGGAGCCGCCAGGTCACTGTATATACAGAGATAATAATGGAGGGGGAGATGATGGAGCCAGGTCACTGTATATACAGAGATAATAATGGAGGGGAGATGATGGAATCGCCAGGTCACTGTATATACAGAGATAATAATGGAGTGGAGATGATGGAGCCGCCAGGTCACTGTATATACAGAGATAATAATGGAGGGGGAGATGATGGAGCAGCCAGGTCACTGTATATACAGAGATAGTAATGGAGGGGGAGATGGTGGAGCCACCAGGTCACTGTATATACAGAGATAATAATGGAGGGGAGATGATGGAGCCGCCAGGTCACTGTATATACAGAGATAATAATGGAGGGGGAGATGATGGAGCCCCAGGTCACTGTATATACAGAGATAATAATGGAGGGGGAGATGATGGAGCCCCAGGTCACTGTATATACAGAGATAATAATGGAGGGGAGATGATGGAGCCGCCAGGTCACTGTATATACAGAGATAATAATGGAGGGGGAGATGATGGAGCCGCCAGGTCATTGTATATACAGAGATAATAATGGAGGGGGAGATGATGGAGCCGCCAGGTCACTGTATATACAGAGATAATAATGGAGGGGGAGATGATGGAGCCGCCAGGTCACTGTAAATACAGAGATAATAATGGAGGGGAGATGATGGAGCCGCCAGGTCACTGTATATACAGAGATAATAATGGAGGGGGAGATGATGGAGCCGCCAGGTCACTGTATATACAGAGATAATAATGGAGGGGAGATGATGGAATCGCCAGGTCACTGTATATACAGAGATAATAATGGAGGGGAGATGATGGAGCCGCCAGGTCACTGTATATACAGAGATAATAATGGAGGGGGAGATGATGGAGCCCCAGGGCACTGTATATACAGAGATAATAATGGAGGGGGAGATGATGGAGCCGCCAGGTCACTGTATATACAGAGATAATAATGGAGGGGGAGATGATGGAGCCCCAGGTCACTGTATATACAGAGATAATAATGGAGGGGGAGATGATGGAGCCGCCAGGTCATTGTATATACAGAGATAATAATGGAGGGGGAGATGATGGAGCCGCCAGGTCACTGTAAATACAGAGATAATAATGGAGGGGAGATGATGGAGCCGCCAGGTCACTGTATATACAGAGATAATAATGGAGGGGGAGATGATGGAGCCGCCAGGTCACTGTATATACAGAGATAATAATGGAGGGGAGATGATGGAATCGCCAGGTCACTGTATATACAGAGATAATAATGGAGGGGAGATGATGGAGCCGCCAGGTCACTGTATATACAGAGATAATGATGGAGGGGGAGATGATGGAATCGCCAGGTCACTGTATATACAGAGATAATAATGGAGGGGGAGATGATGGAGCCGCCAGGTCACTGTATATACAGAGATAATAATGGAGGGGGAGATGATGGAGCCGCCAGGTCACTGTATATACAGAGATAATAATGGAGGGGAGATGATGGAATCGCCAGGTCACTGTATATACAGAGATAATAATGGAGGGGGAGATGATGGAGCCGCCAGGTCACTGTATATACAGAGATAATAATGGAGGGGAGATGATGGAGCCGCCAGGTCACTGTATATACAGAGATAATAATGGAGGGGGAGATGATGGAGCCGCCAGGTCACTGTATATACAGAGATAATAATGGAGGGGGAGATGGTGGAGCCACCAGGTCACTGTATATACAGAGATAATAATGGAGGGGGAGATGATGGAGCCCCAGGTCACTGTATATACAGAGATAATAATGGAGGGGGAGATGATGGAGCCACCAGGTCACTGTATATACAGAGATAATAATGGAGGGGGAGATGATGGAGCCGCCAGGTCACTGTATATACAGAGATAATAATGGAGGGGAGATGATGGAGCCGCCAGGTCACTGTATATACAGAGATAATAATGGAGGGGATATGATGGAGGCTCCACTGGCCCCCGGGGTGGATGTGCTGCAGTGTAAAGCAGGGTGGACACCACTGAGGATGAGGCTCCAGGGGCCCCGGGGTGGATGTGCTGCAGTGTAAAGCAGGGTGGACACCACTGAGGATGAGGCTCCAGGGGCCCCGGGGTGGATGTGCTGCAGTGTAAACGCTCCCGAGGATGAGGCCCCGGGATGAGACGCGTGTGGCCCCCGCTCCCAGCCCCTGTGTATTACACAATGCATTAGCGGAGCTGTCATCACCTTCCTCCGCAGCAGGGAGAATTTACAGCCGCTGATGCTCTGTAATATCCCAGTGATGTCATGGTGAGGACGACGCCGCATTCTCTGCAAACAAACCATTACATCCGAAAATATGATCTAATGGCGAGAGCCGCCCCGAAACATCCGCCATCCATCATCCCCCGGCGCAGCGCCCGCATCACAGGACCATAAATCAGCAGACACTCAGGTCCAGTGTCAGCACATTAACACCTCATAGATCTCAGCGTCCAGAACCAGCGCCACTCATCACATCCGGAACCCAACACAGGCTCCCAAAGAAGATGGGCCCAATCAGAACCGGACATCTATATACAGGGTGCGGCCTAGCGCCAGGATATGACACGAGAGGCCTGTGGCGGGGCCTAGCGCCAGGATATGACACGAGAGGCCTGTGGCGGGGCCTAGCGCCAGGATATGACACGAGAGGCCTGTGGTGGGGCCTAGCGCCAGGATATGACATGAGAGGCCTGTGGTGGGGCCTAGCGCCAGGATATGACATGAGAGGCCTGTGGCGGGGCCTAGCGCCAGGATATGACATGAGAGGCCTGTGGTGGGGCCTAGTGCCAGGATATAACACGAGAGGCCTGAGGTGGGGCCTAGCGCCAGGATATGACACGAGAGGCCTGTGGCGGGGCCTAGCGCCAGGATATGACACGAGAGGCCTGAGGTGGGGCCTAGCGCCAGGATATGACATGAGAGGCCTGTGGCGGGGCCTAGCGCCAGGATATGACATGAGAGGACTGTGGTGGGGCCTAGCGCCAGGATATGACATGAGAGGCCTGTGGTGGGGCCTAGCGCCAGGATATGACATGAGAGGCCTGTGGTGGGGCCTAGCGCCAGGATATGACACGAGAGGCCTGAGGTGGGGCCTAGCGCCGGGATATGACACAAGAGGCCTGAGGTGGAGCCTAGCGCCAGGATATGTCACGGGAGGCCTGTGGCGGGGCCTAGCGCCAGGATATGACACGAGAGGCCTGTGGCGGGGCCTAGCGCCAGGATATGACACGAGAGGCCTGAGGTGGGGCCTAGCGCCAGGATATGACATGAGAGGCCTGAGGTGGGGCCTAGCGCCAGGATATGACATGAGAGGCCTGAGGTGGGGCCTAGCGCCAGGATATGACATGAGAGGCCTGAGGTGGGGCCTAGTGCCAGGATATGACATGAGAGGCCTGTGGTGGGGCCTAGCGCCCGGATATGACATGAGAGGCCTGTGGCGGGGCCTAGCGCCAGGATATAACACGAGAGGCCTGAGGTGGGGCCTAGCGCCAGGATATGACATGAGAGGCCTGTGGCGGGGCCTAGTGCCAGGATATGACATGAGAGGCCTGTGGTGGGGCCTAGCGCCAGGATATGACATGAGAGGCCTGAGGTGGGGCCTAGCGCCAGGATATGACATGAGAGGCCTGAGGTGGGGCCTAGCGCCAGGATATGACATGAGAGGCCTGTGGCGGGGCCTAGCGCCAGGATATGACATGAGAGGCCTGTGGCGGGGCCTAGTGCCAGGATATGACATGAGAGGCCTGTGGTGGGGCCTAGCGCCCGGATATGACATGAGAGGCCTGTGGCGGGGCCTAGCGCCAGGATATGACATGAGAGGCCTGAGGTGGGGCCTAGCGCCAGGATATGACATGAGAGGCCTGAGGTGGGGCCTAGCGCCAGGATATGACACGAGAGGCCTGAGGTGGGGCCTAGCGCCAGGATATGTCACGGGAGGCCTGTGGTTGGGCCTACTGTTGGGTTTCCCTCTCTGTATTGGGGCCCAGTTCTGCACTTTATGGGGGGCTCCCATCTCCCTTACAATCAGTTTCACTCTTTATTCAGCGCGTAATCTGGAAATCTCCATCTTATAAATCACTTTATCACAGACTGGAGTACTCACAGCTGCAGCCGCCGTCACATTGTCTTCTCCAGAACCTTCACCAGCAGCAGGGTTTAGGCCCAACTCCAAGCCAGGGACTCTCCTAGATGACCCAGCCCAGCTCCCCTCCCCGCCTCCTGGGTCTGAGGCCATGACTCCTCCCCACAGGGAGCTCAGCAACACACACCCTCCACCCCTGCCTGTATATCCTGTGTGAGAGGTAGTCACAGCCCCGCCCCCTGCCTGTATATCCTGTGTGAGGTCACAGCCCCGCCCCCTGCCTGTATATCCTGTGTGAGAGGGAGTCACAGCCCCGCCCCCTGCCTGTATATCCTGTGTGATAGGTAGTCACAGCCCCGCCCCCTGCCTGTATATCCTGTGTGAGAGGTAGTCACAGCCCCGCCCCCTGCCTGTATATCCTGTGTGAGAGATAGTCACAGCCCCGCCCCCTGCCTGTATATCCTGTGTGAGAGATAGTCACAGCCCCGCCCCCTGCCTGTATATCCTGTGTGAGAGGTAGTCACAGCCCCGCCCCTGCCTGTATATCCTGTGTGAGAGGTGGTCACAGCCCCGCCCCCTGCCTGTATATCCTGTGTGAGAGGTAGTCACAGCCCCGCCCCTGCCTGTATATCCTGTGTGAGAGGTAGTCACAGCCCCGCCCCCTGCCTGTATATCCTGTGTGAGAGGTGGTCACAGCCCCGCCCCCTGCCTGTATATCCTGTGTGAGAGGTAGTCACAGCCCCTCCCCCTGCCTGTATATCCTGTGTGAGAGGTAGTCACAGCCCCGCCCCCTGCCTGTATATCCTGTGTGAGAGGTAGTCACAGCCCCGCCCCCTGCCTGTATATCCTGTGTGAGAGGTAGTCACAGCCCCGCCCCCTGCCTGTATATCCTGTGTGAGAGGTAGTCACAGCCCCGCCCCCTGCCTGTATATCCTGTGTGAGAGGTAGTCACAGCCCCGCCCCCTGTCTGTATATCCTGTGTGAGAGGAAGTCAGAGCCCCGCCCCCTGCCTGTATATCCTGTGTGATGCCCCGCCCCCTGCCTGTATATCCTGTGTGATGCCCCGCCCCCTGCCTGTATATCCTGTGTGAGAGGTAGTCACAGCCCCGCCCCCTGCCTGTATATCCTGTGTGATGCCCCGCCCCCTGCCTGTATATCCTGTGTGATGCCCCGCCCCCTGCCTGTATATCCTGTGTGATGCCCCCAGCAGGTGAGTCTGTACAACTCAAATCAGGGTCCTATAGTCAGATAGAGGTAATAAGCAGCGGTAGATACTGCCTGGATAGGAAGGGTTAATTGTATTTGCTATTGTCATCCAATGATGCTCCAATCTGTAAGCTGGAGTGTGATTGGAGAGTGAGATCACATGACCAGAGGGAGTAACAAAACCCCTGGACAGGAAGTGACGGGGTCTCTGTACCACCAGCTCTCACCCAGAGAGGTCGCTCCTAGTGCTGCGCTCTCACCTCATGAGCAGCTCCTAGGCCCCAGCTCCTGACAGAGGGGCCGCTCCACACTGAGAGACAGGCGCCTCACACCTCTAGTGCCTCACCCCCCTGGCGCCTCACACCTCTAGTGCCTCACCCCCCTGGCGCCTCACACCTCTGCTGCCTCACACCCCTGCTGTCTCACACCTCTAGTGCCTCACACCTCTGCTGCCTCACACCTCTGCTGCCTCACACCTCTAGTGCCTCACACCCCTGCTGCCTCACCCCCCTGGCGCCTCACACCTCTGGCAGCTCACACCTCTGCTGCCTCACACCTCTGCTGTCTCACACCCCTGCTGCCTCACCCCCCTGGCGCCTCACACCTCTGGCAGCTCACACCTCTGCTGCCTCACACCTCTAGTGCCTCACACCCCTGCTGCCTCACCCCCCTGGCGCCTCACACCTCTGCTGCCTCACACCTCTGCTGCCTCACACCTCTGCTGTCTCACACCCCTGCTTTCTCACAACTCTAGTGCCTCACACCTCTGCTGTCTCACACCCCTGCTGTCTCACACCTCTAGTGCCTCACACCTCTGCTGCCTCACACCCCTGCTGTCTCACACCTCTAGTGCCTCACACCTCTGCTGCCTCACACCCCTAGTGCCTCACACCTCTGGCGCCTCACACCTCTAGTGCCTCACACCTCTGGCGCCTCCCACCTCTAGTGCCTCACACCTCTGGCACCTCACATCTCTAGTGCCTCACACCTCTGGCGCCTCACTCCTCTGCTTCCTCACACCTCTAGTGCCTCACACCTCTGGCACCTCACATCTCTAGTGCCTCACACCTCTAGTGCCTCACACCTCTGGCACCTCACATCTCTAGTGCCTCACACCTCTGGCACCTCACATCTCTAGTGCCTCACACCTCTGGCGCCTCACTCCTCTGCTGCCTCACACCTCTAGTGCCTCACACCTCTGGCACCTCACATCTCTAGTGCCTCACACCTCTGGCGCCTCACTCCTCTGCTGCCTCACACCTCTAGTGCCTCACACCTCTGGCACCTCACATCTCTAGTGCCTCACACCTCTGGCGCCTCACTCCTCTGCTGCCTCACACCTCTAGTGCCTCACACCTCTGGCACCTCACATCTCTAGTGCCTCACACCTCTGGCGCCTCACTCCTCTGCTGCCTCACACCTCTAGTGCCTCACACCTCTGGCACCTCACATCTCTAGTGCCTCACACCTCTGGCGCCTCACTCCTCTGCTGCCTCACACCTCTGCTGCAAAAAGAGGAGAAGAGGCAGCAATCCAAAAAATCTGTAATATTTCAGATATAAGGTGCACGTAGTCCGGGGTTCTGGTGCTCAACAAAACCTCGTGGAAACATAGTGATTGGAGAAGACCACAGCACCGGAAGGGTAAAGTTCCAACGATTTCTTTATTTACAATTCATCCAGGTAAAAAAAGTTGCGACGTTTCGATTCACATTGAATCTTTATCAAGCATATCTATGCATGATAAAGATTCAATGTGAATCGAAACGTCACAACTTTTTTTACCTGGATGAATTGTAAATAAAGAAATCGTTGGAACTTTACCCTTCCGGTGCTGTGGTCTTCTCCAATCACTATCACTCCTCTGCTGCCTCGCACCTCTGCTGCCTCGCACCTCTGCTGCCTCGCACCTCTGCTGCCTTGCACCCCTGGCGCCTCGCACCCCTGGCGCCTCACACCCCTGGCGCCTCACACCTCTAGGGCCTCACACCTCTGCTGCCTCACTCCTCTAGGGCCTCGCACCCCTGCTGCCTCGCACCCCTGCTGCCTCGCACCTCTGGCGCCTCACACAGAAGACCCAGGACAGAGCTGCAGCTACCAGCATTGGACACAGCTACACCCCACCCCGCCCCTGCATCCAGGCTGGTGACACATCTCCTGAGGTTCCCTCTCCAAGATCACTCCAGTGTCCGACCATCTGTGAGGAATCGTTTGCCCGTCGCTGCTGTTGATTCGAATAAAGAACTGTAAGTAACTTTTATGTATAACATTCCCTCCGTCTGATCCCTGGATACGGCTGTCACCACCACGGGCTCCCCATCTATCATACAGGGACATATACTACAGACTCTAAGGGCTGCCCCAGGGAGATCCAGTACATCAATGTGCAGAACCAGAGGTGGGAGTAGTAGTGTTAGTAGAGGCAGTGGTGGGGGTGGTATTGGTGGAGGATTGGGGTAGTAGTGGAGGCAGAGGCTGGAGTAGTAGTGTTGGTAGAGGGGGTGGTGGGGGTGGTATTGGTGGAGGATTGGAGTAGTAGTGGAGGCAGAGGCAGTGGTCGGAGTGGTATTGGTGGAGGATTGGGGTAGTAGTGGAGGCAGAGTTGGGAGTAGTAGAGGTGGTAACAAACTCGGGTTATGAAACATTGATGACAGGAATCTTTGTGATCTCCGGCTGCAGCAGATCCGGTCACTATGGAGAGATGGAGGGGACTGATGGTGGCTCTGAGGTCAGGAAGTGGATCTGGGGTGTGCTCTCCGCACCTCGGGCCCTGGAGCTCAGTACATGGAGCCACATGACAGATCTGGGCCCCAGGATGTGCCTATTCATCTCCATCTAGTGTATTGGGCCTCTGAGGGAGAGGTATACACTCCCCGGCCACTTTATTAGGTCCACCATGCTAGTAACGGGTTGGACCCCCTTTTGCCTTCAGAACTGCCTCAATTCTTCGTGGCATAGATACAACAAGGTGCTGGAAGCTCCTCAGAGATTTTGCTCCATAGTGACATGATGGCATCACACAGTTGCCGCAGATTTGTCGGCTGCACATCCATGATGCCAATCTCCCGTTCCACCACATCCCAAAGATGTTCTATTGTACTGAGATCTGGTGACTGTGGAGCCATTTGTGTCCAGTGACCTCATTGTCATGTTCAAGAAACCAGTCTGAGATGCTTCCAGCTTTATGACATGGCGCATTATCCTGCTGAAAGTAGCCATCAGATGTTACAGGGTACATTGTGCTCATAAAGGGATGGACATGGGCAGCAACAATACTCAGGTAGGAAAATATTCCCCACACCATGACACCACCACCACCAGCCTGACCCGCTGATACAAGGCAGGATGGATCCATGACACCACCACCACCAGCCTGAGCCACTGATAAAAGGCAGGATGGATCCATGACACCAGAACCACCAGCCTGAGCCGCTGATACAAGGCAGGATGGATCCATGACACCACCACCACCAGCCTGAGCCGCTGATACAAGGCAGGATGGATCCATGACACCAGCACCACCAGCCTGAGCCGCTGATACAAGGCAGGATGGATCCATGACACCACCACCACCAGCCTGAGCCGCTGATACAAGGCAGGATGGATCCATGACACCAGCACCACCAGCCTGACCCGCTGATACAAGGCAGGATGGATCCATGACACCAGCACCACCAGCCTGACCCGCTGATACAAGGCAGGATGGATCCATGACACCACCAGCACCAGCCTGACCCGCTGATACAAGGCAGGATGGATCCATGACACCAGCACCACCAGCCTGAGCCGCTGATACAAGGCAGGATGGATCCATGACACCACCACCACCAGCCTGACCCGCTGATACAAGGCAGGATGGATCCATGACACCACCACCACCAGCCTGACCCGCTGATACAAGGCAGGATGGATCCATGACACCACCACCACCAGCCTGAGCCGCTGATACAAGGCAGGATGGATCCATGACACCAGCACCACCAGCCTGACCCGCTGATACAAGGCAGGATGGATCCATGACACCACCAGCACCAGCCTGACCCGCTGATACAAGGCAGGATGGATCCATGACACCAGCACCACCAGCCTGACCCGCTGATACAAGGCAGGATGGATCCATGACACCACCACCACCAGCCTGACCCGCTGATACAAGGCAGGATGGATCCATGACACCACCACCACCAGCCTGAGCCGCTGATACAAGGCAGGATGGATCCATGACACCATCACCACCAGCCTGACCCGCTGATACAAGGCAGGATGGATCCATGACACCAGCACCACCAGCCTGACCCGCTGATACAAGGCAGGATGGATCCATGACACCACCACCACCAGCCTGAGCCGCTGATACAAGGCAGGATGGATCCATGACACCACCACCACCAGCCTGACCCGCTGATACAAGGCAGGATGGATCCATGACACCACCACCACCAGCCTGAGCCGCTGATACAAGGCAGGATGGATCCATGACACCACCACCACCAGCCTGAGCCGCTGATACAAGGCAGGATGGATCCATGACACCACCACCACCAGCCTGACCCGCTGATACAAGGCAGGATGGATCCATGACACCACCACCACCAGCCTGAGCCGCTGATACAAGGCAGGATGGATCCATGACACCACCAGCACCAGCCTGACCCGCTGATACAAGGCAGGATGGATCCATGACACCACCACCACCAGCCTGACCCGCTGATACAAGGCAGGATGGATCCATGACACCACCACCACCAGCCTGAGCCGCTGATACAAGGCAGGATTGATCCATGACACCACCACCACCAGCCTGAGCCGCTGATACAAGGCAGGATGGATCCATGACACCACCACCACCAGCCTGACCCGCTGATACAAGGCAGGATTGATCCATGACACCACCACCACCAGCCTGAGCCGCTGATACAAGGCAGGATGGATCCATGACACCACCACCACCAGCCTGACTCGCTGATACAAGGCAGGATGGATCCATGACACCACCACCACCAGCCTGAGCCGCTGATACAAGGCAGGATGGATCCATGACACCACCAGCACCAGCCTGACCCGCTGATACAAGGCAGGATGGATCCATGACACCACCACCACCAGCCTGAGCCGCTGATACAAGGCAGGATGGATCCATGACACCACCACCACCAGCCTGAGCCGCTGATACAAGGCAGGATGGATCCACGACACCACCAGCACCAGCCTGACCCGCTGATACAAGGCAGGATTGATCCATGACACCACCACCACCAGCCTGAGCCGCTGATACAAGGCAGGATTGATCCATGACACCACCACCACCAGCCTGAGCCGCTGATACAAGGCAGGATGGATCCATGACACCACCACCACCAGCCTGAGCCGCTGATACAAGGCAGGATGGATCCATGACACCACCACCACCAGCCTGAGCCGCTGATACAAGGCAGGATGGATCCATGACACCACCACCACCAGCCTGAGCCGCTGATACAAGGCAGGATGGATCCATGACACCACCACCACCAGCCTGAGCCGCTGATACAAGGCAGGATGGATCCATGACACCACCACCACCAGCCTGACCCGCTGATACAAGGCAGGATGGATCCATGACACCACCACCACCAGCCTGACCCGCTGATACAAGGCAGGATGGATCCATGACACCCCCACCACCAGCCTGACCCGCTGATACAAGGCAGGATGGATCCATGACACCACCACCAGCCTGAGCCGCTGATACAAGGCAGGATGGATCCATGACACCACCACCACCAGCCTGAGCCGCTGATACAAGGCAGGATGGATCCATTACACCACCACCACAAGCCTGAGCCGCTGATACAAGGCAGGATGGATCCATGACACCACCACCACCAGCCTGAGCCGCTGATACAAGGCAGGATGGATCCATGACACCACCACCACCAGCCTGAGCCGCTGATACAGGGCAGGATGGATCCATGACACCAGCACCACCAGCCTTAGCCGCTGATACAAGGCAGGATGGATCCATGACACCACCACCACCAGCCTGACCCGCTGATACAAGGCAGGATGGATCCATGACACCACCACCACCAGCCTGACCCGCTGATACAAGGCAGGATGGATCCATGACACCACCACCACCAGCCTGACCCGCTGATACAAGGCAGGATGGATCCATGACACCACCACCACCAGCCTGAGCCGCTGATACAAGGCAGGATGGATCCATGACACCAGCACCACCAGCCTGAGCCGCTGATACAAGGCAGGATGGATCCATGACACCACCACCAGCCTGAGCCGCTGATACAAGGCAGGATGGATCCATGACACCACCACCACCAGCCTGAGCCGCTGATACAAGGCAGGATGGATCCATGACACCACCACCACCAGCCTGACCCGCTGATACAAGGCAGGATGGATCCATGACACCACCACCACCAGCCTGAGCCGCTGATACAAGGCAGGATGGATCCATGACACCACCACCACCAGCCTGAGCCGCTGATACAAGGCAGGATGGATCCATGCTTTCATGTTGTTGTACCAAATTCTGACCCTACCATCCGAATGTCGCAGCAGAAATCGAGACTCATCAGACCAGGCAACGTTTTTCCAATCTTCTACTGTCGATGAGCTTGTGCAAATTGTAGCCTCAGTTTCCTGTTTTTAGCTGAAAGGAGTGGCACCCGGTGTGGTCTTCTGCTGCTGTAGCCCATCTGCCTCAGAGTTGGACGTACTGTGCGTTCAGAGATGCTCTTCTGCCGACCTTGGTTGTAACGGGGGGCGATTTGAGTCACTGTTGCCTTTCTATCAGCTCGAACCAGTCTGCCCATTCTCCTCTGACCTCTGGCATCAACAAGGCATTCCGCCCACAGAACTGCCGCTCACTGGATGTTTTTTCTTTTTCGGACCATTCTCTGTAAACCCTAGAGATGGTTGTGCGTGAAAATCCCAGTAGATCAGCAGTTTCTGAAATACTCAGACCAGCCCTTCTGGCACCAACAACCATGCCACGTTCACAGGCCACAAATCACCTTTCTTCCCCATACTGATGCTCGGGAGAACTGCAGGAGATTGTCTTGACCATGTCTACATGCCTAAATGCACTGCCGCCATGTGATTGGCTGATTAGAAATTAAGTGTTAACGGGCAGTTGGACAGGTGCACCTAATAAAGTGGCCGGTGAGTGTATATACCCTGCCCAGATCTCAGGACCAGGAGCACCACATACTCAGAGGCTCCTTGGGGGCAGGGCAGAACACTGATTGGCTCATATTCATCATGCTGAGGGCGTGTCCACATGTGGCAGCTTTGATGAGGTTTAGTTGCAGTTTTGTTGACTTGACAGGTAAAAGAAATGAGTTGTAAGAAATGTAACTACAACGTGTGGAGGCCCCGGAGGACTGACCCGTCTACTGATGTAGGACTATCCATGTGTAGGGTCCAGGGTGGTGTCACGCGGTGCATGCCGTTACCAGGCGTTTGGCGGTTTGAATCTGTTTTTCTTCATTTCTGGAAGTGTAAGCAGCGAAACGCACAGTAAACGTACAATAACGCAAGCGCTTAAAACTGGTCCAAGAACGCAGCGTGGGTCAGCACCCAGAGAGTAGACTCTATTGTACTACCCTGACCCTACAAAGCCAAGTATCTCCAGATCTATGCAGATCCATTATCATGTATATAGTAATACTACGAGGCCTCAGGTGGGGTCTACACCAGTGGTCTCCACCAGGTCTTCTCTGTACATGGACCTCTCTGCCAAGTCTCTCCAGACCTGCTGTCCTTGGGCTCATGAACCTGTACAGATCCATTATCATGTATATAGTAATACTACGAGGCCTCAGGTGGGGTCTACACCAGTGGTCTTCACCAGGTCCTCTCTGTACATGGACCTCTCTGCCAAGTCTCTCCAGACCTGCTGTCCTTGGGCTCATGAACCTATGCAGATCCATTATCATGTATATAGTAATACTACGAGGCCTCAGGTGGGGTCTACACCAGTGGTCTCCACCAGGTCTTATGTACATGGACCTCTCTGGCAAGTCTCTCCAGACCTGCTGTCCTTGGGCTCATGAACCTATGCAGATCCATTACCATGTATATAGTAATACTACGAGGCCTCAGGTGGGGGTCTACACCAGTGGTCTCCACCAGGTCTTCTCTGTACATGGACCTCTCTGCCAAGTCTCTCCAGACCTGCTGTCCTTGGGCTCATGAACCTATGCAGATCCATTACCATGTATATAGTAATACTACGAGGCCTCAGGTGGGGGTCTACACCAGTGGTCTCCACCAGGTCTTCTCTGTACATGGACCTCTCTGCCAAGTCTCTCCAGACCTGCTGTCCTTGGGCTCATGAACCTGTACAGATCCATTATCATGTATATAGTAATACTACGAGGCCTCAGGTGGGGTCTACACCAGTGGTCTTCACCAGGTCCTCTCTGTACATGGACCTCTCTGCCAAGTCTCTCCAGACCTGCTGTCCTTGGGCTCATGAACCTATGCAGATCCATTATCATGTATATAGTAATACTACGAGGCCTCAGGTGGGGTCTATACCAGTGGTCTTCACCAGGTCCTCTCTGTACATGGACCTCTCTGCCAAGTCTCTCCAGACCTGCTGTCCTTGGGCTCATGAACCTATGCAGATCCATTATCATGTATATAGTAATACTACGAGGCCTCAGGTGGGGTCTACACCAGTGGTCTTCACCAGGTTCTCTCTGTACATGGACCTCTCTGCCAAGTCTCTCCAGACCTGCTGTCCTTGGGCTCATGAACCTATGCAGATCCATTATCATGTATATAGTAATACTACGAGGCCTCTGGTGGGGGTCTACACCAGTGGTCTCCACCAGGTTCTCTCTGTACATGGACCTCTGTGCCAAGTCTCTCCAGACCTGCTGTCCTTGGGCTCATGAACCTGTACAGATCCATTATCATGTATATAGTAATACTACAAGGCCTCAGGTGGGGCCTACACCAGTGGTCTCCACCAGGTCCTCTCTGTACATGGACCTCTCTGCCAAGTCTCTCCAGTCCTGCTGTCCTTGGGCTCATGAACCTGTACAGGTCCATTATCCTGTATATAGTAATACTACGAGGCCTCAGGTGGGGTCTGCACCAGTGGTCTCCACCAGGTCCTCTCTGTACATGGACCTCTCTGCCAAGTCTCTCCAGACCTGCTGTCCTTGGGCTCATGAACCTATGCAGATCCATTATCATGTATATAGTAATACTACGAGGCCTCAGGTGGGGTCTACACCAGTGGTCTCCACCAGGTCCTCCCTGTACATGGACCTCTCCGCCAAGTCTCTCCAGACCTGCTGTCCTTGGGCTCATGAACTTATGCAGATCCATTATCATGTATATAGTAATACTACGAGGCCTCAGGTGGTGTCTACACCAGTGGTCTCCACCAGGTCCTCTCTGTACATGGACGTGATGTCATCTATGATCGTCTATAGCTTCTACATAAGGAGGATCCCTGAGTTTCCTACTATCCGCCATAACGTCAGTGCTCAGTCCCGACACCTTGCAGCCTCCCTGGTAATTATAACCTCATTATCACATTCCTCCTTCCATGGAGTTATGAGGGAACATATGGTGACGAATCCTCCAGATGGGAAACGCTCTCGCACACAGGCAGAGAGATTGTGATATCGATTCCAGGATCCGCCGCTCTCCCTCTCCGACGTTTAATCACACAACTCGAAGGATCGTGTTTGTTTTACTGTTTCATTATTGAGCACTCAATGACAAGACTGTTTTGTCAACAGCGGAGCCAAAGGTCCCTAATGAGGTGATCGGTGGTGGGAACGAATGGCAGGGAAGGGAAGCTCTGCAGAGCATCACAAAGAGCGCCACATCTCAAAATAGAGAAGATCCACCATGACAAGTGAAGGAACGGAGATTGTCACTCTGCACCTCATCATACAAACCTTTGGCTCCTCCCCACTCCACACCTGGATCCAAAAGACCCACCATGATGGATGACAGAGTAGAGCTTGTCACTTAGTACCTACCACCCCTCGCACCTTATCACCCCACCCCTTAATACAAAAGACCCACCAAGATGGATGACAAAGCACTGGTTGTCACTCTGTACCTCTTCTTTCCAACTATGGATCCCCACCACCCACCCTTGGCTCTTAGAGACCCACCATGATGGAGGGCAGTGCACAGGTTGTCACTCTGTACTTCGTCTTCTCAACCTTGGCTCTTCATCACTCCATGCTTGGATCCAAAAGTTCTACCACGATAGATGATAGAGAACAGGTTTCCACTCGGTACTTCATCTTCTCAACCTTGGCTCTTCTCACTCCATTCTTGGATCCAAAAGTTCCACCATGATGCCAAACAAAGTAAAAGTTGTCACTTGGTTCTTCTTCCCACCGCTGCTGGCTCATCTTTCAGCTGGTTGTTGTCTACAGCAGGTAACTCCATCTTAGAGATCCTTGACTTTATTCTTTCTCACAAACTGAAACTAAATCTTTTTGTTCTTAAAGTTCAGATATAATATGTGGCGCCACTGATTCCGGTCCAAACTCTGATCTGTAAGTCCTGATCTCAGCTCTCTTGTGTTCTCGGCACCTTTTAGAGACATCTATGAGGATTGTCACATTCTGAGGTATAACCACAGGGTTCAGACATTAGGACCTGTATATTCCTGCTGTAGACCAGGGTAATCCATAGAGAACCCGAAGCTCCTTAAGAACACCAAGAAATTGCCTGGATACCAGGGACCAGAGCACTAAACCAGGGACACCAGGGACCAGAGCACTTAAACAGGGACACCAGGGACCAGAGCACTAAACCAGGGACACCGGGGACTGGAGCGCCGAGCCCCCTGGGCACCGGGGACTGGGGAGCTGTACTAATTTGTACATGATGTATAATGTTTGAGTAATGGCCCGTAGGATGCGGCATTACAAACCAATTCACTAAAGTTGGCCTCCCAGTGAGCTATTAGGGACTTGCCAATGGATGCACCATATATCCTATGCTACCATCTAGAGACTTTCTGTAGTACTACAGCTGAGGTGTGATATGCCTGTGTATAAGGGTTAATGTTCTCATTGTTTACAGTTAATTGTTGCACTGTATTATTGCTCCCTGCAGCCCAAGGCCAGTCATTGGTTGGAGCCGTGGAAATCCCCCAGAGCTGGATGTCTATATAGTCCCTCTGGCTGGTTTTCGTGGTCTTCCTGTCCAGTCTTTCCTCTGAGCCAGTGTGGGTCTAGTTCAGTCCCGTCTTCTAGAACAGTGTGCAGAGACAGTCATCCTGCTACTGCTGTCTCCCTCGGGGCTTCCCGTGGCTCTGTGTGCTCCCCTCCACAGAGCCAGATTGCAGCCTGAGCTACAGGACCAGGACTGAGGTATTTCTCTATAGATCTAACAAGCCACTCGTTCCAGGATGTAACCTCTACCTCCGCCTCGTATTTACTGCTGTGCTGGATTGTCTGCTGAATTAAGAGACTGTGAGTTTTATTGTTCATCATCCCTGCCTAACGTGTGAGCCCTGGCTTCTGCTACCATCAGAGGCCTCACCTTCACTATCTATCCAGGGATCCCTACATCACACGTACACCGGGAGTGCCCCCGGGGACCCCTTCATTATATTGCATCCCCTTGCCTGGCCCGGCCCAGTGTTCACCTGGACCAAGCGGTGACCCAACTAGCCACTCCGGTACCGGGGGAGTCCAGATGCCCCCACAGCGTAGGGTTGGGCTGGGGGGAGGACGTTGTTCCCCTTCTCCCCGTGTAGTGACACTTCATAGACGCAGAGCACTTTAGAACAGAGAGACTGTCACCTGCTGATGATGAAGTGACACCTGAGAATTACCCAGCTTTTCCTCTTTGTGATGAAGCAGAGGAATTAATGGGTCTCATCCTCCTGAGCCGCGCTCCGTGCAGTCTGCCGCCCGCCCCTGATTGATAAATCACTGCTCTCCGCTCCTCTGCCGGGAACTGCGAGTCTTTTATATGTGGATTCTGTGCCCTCGACACGAACAATGCGAGACGTCCCGAGAGAAGAGACTCCGTATCATCCACATGTCCGCCCCCCGCATCATCCCCCATCGTCCCCCCCCTGCGTCCCCCATCGTCCCCCCTGCGTCCCCCATCGTCCCCCCTGCGTCCCCCCGCGTCCCTCCGCGTCCCCCATTGTCCCTCCGCGTCCCCCATTGTCCCCCCGCGTCCCCCATTGTCCCTCCGCGTCCCCCATTGTCCCTCCGCGTCCCCCATTGTCCCTCCGCGTCCCCCATTGTCCCCCCGCGTCCCCCATTGTCCCCCCACATCCCTCATTATCCCCCCACATCCCTCATTATCCCCCATCATCCCACTACTGCCCCTGACACCCACCACAATGTCCTGTTATTACCAAAATTGTTACTGTTCTGTCTTTTTAAGTAAAACCTAGAATTTCACAAATCAAAAGGGAGAAGATCAATTTACTGTTATTATAGAGGGAAAGATCTATCTATCTCCTATCAGCGGTTTGCTCTGTGCTCCCTCAGTCGGGGGGCCGGGGGTGTGGGGGTCTCGGTTCTCGCCCTGTGATGGTTCGTCGCATTGTGTGATGTTTTCATCTCTTTCCCTGGTCACATAGAGCAGCTGTCAGGACGAGAAATGAAACACCTTCCCATCAGAGAGAGAGAAATCAGCATAAAGGGAATGGAGGGATCCGTGTTATGTGCTCAGCCGGGGCCCTATCTGTAATACATGGGGCCCTATCTGTAATACATGGGGCCCTATGGCCAAGGTATCTGTAATATATGGGGCCCTATCTGTATCTGTAATATATGGGGCCCTATCTGTATCTGTAATATATGGGGCCCTATCTGTATCTGTAATATATGGGGCCCTATCTGTATCTGTAATATATGGGGCCCTATGGCCAAGGTATCTGTAATATATGGGACCCTATGGCCAAGGGCTTATAATGGTAGGAAAGTCAGTCTGACATCTGCAGGGGAGGGGCTATAGTGGCAGGAAGGTCAGTCTGACATCTGCAGGGGAGGGGCTATAGTGGCAGGAAGGTCAGTCTGACATCTGCAGGGGAGGGGCTATAGTGGCAGGAAGGTCACAGTCTGACATCTGCAGGGGAGGGGCTATAGTGGCAGGAAGGTCACAGTCTGACATCTGCAGGGGAGGGGCTATAGTGGCAGGAAGGTCACAGTCTGACATCTGCAGGGGAGGGGCTATAGTGGCAGGAAGGTCACAGTCTGACATCTGCAGGGGAGGGGCTATAGTGGCAGGAAGGTCACAGTCTGACATCTGCAGGGGAGGGGCTATAGTGGTAAGAAGGTCACAGTCTGACATCTGCAGGGGAGGGGCTATAGTGGCAGGAAGGTCACAGTCTGACATCTGCAGGGGAGGGGCTATAGTGGCAGGAAGGTCACAGTCTGGGGTTTTCTTTGGGCTTCTAGTGGTGACATTATAGAGCAGCTCTAACAGTATTTATATTGATTAAAATGAGGAAGTACAGCTGAGCTCCTCGGGGGTGGTCTTATGGGGCTGAGAGGGCACTGTACATAAGCAGCAGTGAGAGGCTCAGTGCACAGTAGGGCAATGCATCTTCCATCCTAAGAGAAATATATATATATATATATATATATACTCTGCCGTGGCCCTTGTCCCAAAACTGGAGGAGATGGGAAAGGATCAAACTTTCCATCTTTACTAAAAGTCACTGGAAGGACAAAGTTGAACATTGTAGCCCCCCCAATCTCTGGTGCCCATAACACCCACCTGTACACAACCTGAGCATCGTCTGCCCGAACACCTGTCACCCGCAGCACCCATCTACCTTCTGTAGCACTGTCTGCTGCTCATAACACCCATCTACCTTCTGTAGCACTGTCTGCTGCCCATAGCACCCATCTACCTTCTGTAGCACTGTCTGCTGCCCATAGCACCCATCCTCCTCCTGTGGCACAGCTGCCACCTGTAGCACCCATCTGCCACCCATAGCAGCTGTCTGCTACTCATAGTTCCCGTCAGTATCAGTCTTTTACCCGTGGGACCCGTTTGCTGCCGTTGCACCTGTTATCTACCTGTAGGATCAGTCTGCTGCTTCTGTTATTCCCCCATGAAACCAGTCTACTGTCCATAGCACCCATGAGCCACCAGTAGCACCTGTTTGCCTGCAGGAGTCTCCGTCTTCTGTCTGTGGCATCGGTTTTTCACCTATGGAACCAGTCTGCCACCCGTAGAATCCCGTCTGCTGCTTGTAGCACTCATCTTCTGCCTGTAGCATCTGCTTTTCACCCATAGCACCGTTTACCACCTGTAGCACCAGTCTGCCACCTGTACAATCCCTATGCTGCTTGTAGCACCTGCCTGCCACCCGGCGCACACCTGCCTGCCATCTGTAGAATCCCTATGCTGCTTGTAGCACCTGCCTGCCACCTGTAGAATCCCTATGATGCTTGTAGCACCTGCCTGCCACCTGTAGAATCCCTATGCTGCTTGTAGCACCTGCCTGCCACCCGGCGCACACCTGCCTGCCGTCTGTAGAATCCCTATGCTGCTTGTAGCACCTGCCTGCCACCCGGCGCACACCTGCCTGCCGTCTGTAGAATCCCTATGCTGCTTGTAGCACCTGTCTGTCACCCGCCTGCCACCCGGCGCACCTGTCTGCCACCTGTAGAATCCCTATGATGCTTGTAGCACCTGCCTGCCACCCGGCGCACACCTGCCTGCCGTCTGTAGAATCCCTATGCTGCTTGTAGCACCTGCCTGCCACCCGGCGCACACCTGCCTGCCATCTGTAGAATCCCTATGCTGCTTGTAGCACCTGTCTGTCACCCGCCTGCCACCCGGCGCACCTGTCTGCCACCTGTAGAATCCCTATGATGCTTGTAGCACCTGCCTGCCACCCGGCGCACACCTGTAGAATCCCTATGATGCTTGTAGCACCTGCCTGCCACCCGGCGCACACCTGTAGAATCCCTATGATGCTTGTAGCACCTGCCTGCCACCCAGTGCACACCTGTAGAATCCCTATGATGATTGTAGCACCTGCCTGCCACCCGGCGCACACCTGTAGAATCCCATCTTCTGCAGTAGCACCTGCCACCCATAGCACCCGTTTAGCACCTGTAGCACCCTGCCCGGAGTATCTATTCTTCACCCCTGGCACCCGTCTTCTGCCGCTCCCTGCAGGTGCCATTTCTGTTCTCGTCTCTCGGATCCCTGATCTCTGATCATTTCTTGCGGCGCAGGATGTCTGTTATCTGGGGGGTGTAGCGCTCGGGGCGGCGGGGGCCATCACAGGCCCAACATTCAAATCTGCGGCAGTAAATAACACCCCATGGCGGCGGCGGCGTCTTTCCGTAATTACAGGCTTCATGCGGCAGGTAGAATGTCAGCGCAGCGGCGGCGGCGCAGCCTAACCTCAGCGGAGGGGGCGGGGCCAGTAATATTCACCTGTCAATCACAAGTTCACAAAAAGTTCAGAGCTGACTCTACGCATCAATGAAAGGTTGCGATTAGCGTCGGCGCGCGCCGCAGCCCATGTCTTCTCATCATCGGCTCCTGCACTTCACAGGTTTTTCTTTTTTTCTCCGCTAATGTAGGGGTCACCCGCGTCCCGCATCCCCCCCGGCCCCATTGTCAGGCCATTAGGTGGCCCCGGGCTGCAATGATAAATGACAGGCGGTCCCCAGGTAAAGAATGGAACGCAGAATAATAAGGGGTTAAATGACATGTGTGCGGCGCGGGTGACACCGCGGATGCATTATTTACGTTAAGTGCATGATTAGGGGGACGGCGTCCGGGGGCTCCACTTACCTCCAGCCGCCATATACCCCGCGCTCCGCCGTCACATGATCACTTGATTATTACGTGACACCAGGATTCACAATTTACTTTATTGCTGCAGAAATGTCACTTTCTTTCCATCAGGTTGCGCAGATTTTCCTCGTATCTCTGGTAACACGCGGGAGGGGGCGCAGGAAGGAGCAAAACATGAAAGATCTCAGATAAAATTAGATTTTTTTTTTTTCTTTTTATGAAAATAATATAAATAATTTCTCAGATGTAAATGATGTTTCCTGACAAAAAAAAAAAAAAATATGGATTGCGATTCCTTTACATCAAATGAAAGACAAAGAGGGAAGAAAACAAATAAGATTCTGTACAAAAAGATAAAAGGAAGGAAAAAAAAGAAAAACATGTAAATATGAAAAACAGCAGAACATCAGATATAAGAGAGATAAATACAGATCTGTATATAGAGGCAGTGCACTGTACAGCAGATAATACAGGGTGTGTAGTATATAGAGGCAGTGCACTGTACAGCAGATAATACAGGGTGTGTAGTATATAGAGGCAGTGCCCTGTACAGCAGATAATACAGGGTGTGTAGTATATAGAGGCAGTGCACTGTACAGCAGATAATACAGGGCTGTGTAGTATATAGAGGCAGTGCACTGTACAGCAGATAATACAGGCTGTGTAGTATATAGAGGCAGTGCACTGTACAGCAGATAATACAGGGCTGTGTAGTATATAGAGGCAGTGCGCTGTACAGCAGATAATACAGGGTGTGTAGTATATAGAGGCAGTGCACTGTACAGCAGATAATACAGGGTGTGTAGTATATAGAGGCAGTGCGCTGTACAGCAGATAATACAGGGTGTGTAGTATATAGAGGCAGTGCACTGTACAGCAGATAATACAGGGTGTGTAGTATATAGAGGCAGTGCACTGTACAGCAGATAATACAGGCTGTGTAGTATATAGAGGCAGTGCACTGTACAGCAGATAATACAGGGTGTGTAGTATATAGAGGCAGTGCGCTGTACAGCAGATAATACAGGGTGTGTAGTATATAGAGGCAGTGCACTGTACAGCAGATAATACAGGGTGTGTAGTATATAGAGGCAGTGCACTGTACAGCAGATAATACAGGGCTGTGTAGTATATAGAGGCAGTGCACTGTACAGCAGATAATACAGGGTGTGTAGTATATAGAGGCAGTGCGCTGTACAGCAGATAATACAGGGTGTGTAGTATATAGAGGCAGTGCACTGTACAGCAGATAATACAGGGTGTGTAGTATATAGAGGCAGTGCGCTGTACAGCAGATAATACAGGGCTGTGCAGTATATAGAGGCAGTGCACTGTACAGCAGATAATACAGGGTGTGTAGTATATAGAGGCAGTGCGCTGTACAGCAGATAATACAGGGTGTGTAGTATATAGAGGCAGTGCGCTGTACAGCAGATAATACAGGGTGTGTAGTATATAGAGGCAGTGCGCTGTACAGCAGATAATACAGGGTGTGTAGTATATAGAGGCAGTGCACTGTACAGCAGATAATACAGGGTGTGTAGTATATAGAGGCAGTGCACTGTACAGCAGATAATACAGGGTGTGTAGTATATAGAGGCAGTGCACTGTACAGCAGATAATACAGGGCTGTGTAGTATATAGAGGCAGTGCACTGTACAGCAGATAATACAGGCTGTGTAGTATATAGAGGCAGTGCACTGTACAGCAGATAATACAGGCTGTGTAGTATATAGAGGCAGTGCACTGTACAGCAGATAATACAGGGTGTGTAGTATATAGAGGCAGTGCGCTGTACAGCAGATAATACAGGCTGTGTAGTATATAGAGGCAGTGCACTGTACAGCAGATAATACAGGCTGTGTAGTATATAGAGGCAGTGCACTGTACAGCAGATAATACAGGGTGTGTAGTATATAGAGGCAGTGCACTGTACAGCAGATAATACAGGGTGTGTAGTATATAGAGGCAGTGTACTGTACAGCAGATAATACAGGGTGTGTAGTATATAGAGGCAGTGCACTGTACAGCAGATAATACAGGGTGTGTAGTATATAGAGGCAGTGCACTGTACAGCAGATAATACAGGGCTGTGTAGTATATAGAGGCAGTGCACTGTACAGCAGATAATACAGGGTGTGTAGTATATAGAGGCAGTGCACTGTACAGCAGATAATACAGGGTGTGTAGTATATAGAGGCAGTGCACTGTACAGCAGATAATACAGGGTGTGTAGTATATAGAGGCAGTGCACTGTACAGCAGATAATACAGGGTGTGTAGTATATAGAGGCAGTGCACTGTACAGCAGATAATACAGGGTGTGTAGTATATAGAGGCAGTGCACTGTACAGCAGATAATACAGGGCTGTGTAGTATATAGAGGCAGTGCACTGTACAGCAGATAATACAGGGCTGTGTAGTATATAGAGGCAGTGCACTGTACAGCAGATAATACAGGGTGTGTAGTATATAGAGGCAGTGCACTGTACAGCAGATAATACAGGGTGTGTAGTATATAGAGGCAGTGCACTGTACAGCAGATAATACAGGGTGTGTAGTATATAGAGGCAGTGCACTGTACAGCAGATAATACAGGGTGTGTAGTATATAGAGGCAGTGCGCTGTACAGCAGATAATACAGGGCTGTGTAGTATATAGAGGCAGTGCGCTGTACAGCAGATAATACAGGGTGTGTAGTATATAGAGGCAGTGCACTGTACAGCAGATAATACAGGGTGTGTAGTATATAGAGGCAGTGCACTGTACAGCAGATAATACAGGGTGTGTAGTATATAGAGGCAGTGCACTGTACAGCAGATAATACAGGGTGTGTAGTATATAGAGGCAGTGCACTGTACAGCAGATAATACAGGCTGTGTAGTATATAGAGGCAGCGCGCTGTACAGCAGATAATACAGGGTGTGTAGTATATAGAGGCAGCGCGCTGTACAGCAGATAATACAGGGTGTGTAGTATATAGAGGCAGTGCGCTGTACAGCAGATAATACAGGGTGTGTAGTATATAGAGGCAGTGCACTGTACAGCAGATAATACAGGGTGTGTAGTATATAGAGGCAGTGCACTGTACAGCAGATAATAC
This sequence comes from Engystomops pustulosus, assembly GCF_040894005.1. NCBI lineage: Eukaryota > Metazoa > Chordata > Amphibia > Anura > Leptodactylidae > Engystomops > Engystomops pustulosus. Next base: position 225,743 of record NW_027284983.1, read on the forward strand.
AGGGTGTGTAGTATATAGAGGCAGTGCACTGTACAGCAGATAATACAGGGTGTGTAGTATATAGAGGCAGTGCACTGTACAGCAGATAATACAGGGTGTGTAGTATATAGAGGCAGTGCACTGTACAGCAGATAATACAGGGTGTGTAGTATATAGAGGCAGTGCACTGTACAGCAGATAATACAGGGTGTGTAGTATATAGAGGCAGTGCACTGTACAGCAGATAATACAGGGTGTGTAGTATATAGAGGCAGTGCACTGTACAGCAGATAATACAGGGCGTGTAGTATATAGAGGCAGTGCACTGTACAGCAGATAATACAGGGCGTGTAGTATATAGAGGCAGTGCACTGTACAGCAGATAATACAGGGCGTGTAGTATATAGAGGCAGTGCACTGTACAGCAGATAATACAGGGTGTGTAGTCTATAGAGGCAGTGCACTGTACAGCAGATAATACAGGGTGTGTAGTCTATAGAGGCAGTGCACTGTACAGCAGATAATACAGGGTGTGTAGTCTATAGAGGCAGTGCACTGTACAGCAGATAATACAGGGTGTGTAGTATATAGAGGCAGTGCACTGTACAGCAGATAATACAGGGTGTGTAGTATATAGAGGCAGTGCACTGTACAGCAGATAATACAGGGTGTGTAGTATATAGAGGCAGTGCACTGTACAGCAGATAATACAGGGTGTGTAGTATATAGAGGCAGTGCACTGTACAGCAGATAATACAGGGTGTGCAGTATATAGAGTCAGTGCACTGTACAGCAGATAATACAGGGTGTGTAGTATATAGAGGCAGTGCACTGTACAGCAGATAATACAGGGCTGTGTAGTATATAGAGGCAGTGCGCTGTACAGCAGATAATACAGGGATGTGTAGTATATAGAGGCAGTGCGCTGTACAGCAGATAATACAGGGATGTGTAGTATATAGAGGCAGTGCACTGTACAGCAGATAATACAGGGCTGTGTAGTATATAGAGGCAGTGCACAGTACAGCAGATAATACAGGGCTGTGTAGTATATAGAGGCAGTGCACTGTACAGCAGATAATACAGGGTGTGTAGTATATAGAGGCAATGCGCTGTACAGCAGATAATACAGGGCTGTGTAGTATATAGAGGCAGTGCGCTGTACAGCAGATAATACAGGGATGTGTAGTATATAGAGGCAGTGCACTGTACAGCAGATAATACAGGGCTGTGTAGTATATAGAGGCAGTGCACTGTACAGCAGATAATACAGGGCTGTGTAGTATATAGAGGCAGTGCGCTGTACAGCAGATAATACAGGCTGTGTAGTATATAGGGGCAGTGCACTGTACAGCAGATAATACAGGGCTGTGTAGTATATAGAGGCAGTGCACTGTACAGCAGATAATACAGGGTGTGTAGTATATAGAGGCAGTGCACTGTACAGCAGATAATACAGGGTGTGTAGTATATAGAGGCAGTGCACTGTACAGCAGATAATACAGGGTGTGTAGTATATAGAGGCAGTGCACTGTACAGCAGATAATACAGGGTGTGTAGTATATAGAGGCAGTGCACTGTACAGCAGATAATACAGGGTGTGTAGTATATAGAGGCAGTGCGCTGTACAGCAGATAATACAGGCTGTGTAGTATATAGAGGCAGTGCGCTGTACAGCAGATAATACAGGGTGTGTAGTGTATAGAGGCAGTGCACTGTACAGCAGGTAATACAGGGTGTGTAGTATATAGAGGCAGTGCACTGTACAGCAGATAATACAGGGTGTGTAGTATATAGAGGCAGTGCGCTGTACAGCAGATAATACAGGGTGTGTAGTATATAGAGGCAGTGCGCTGTACAGCAGATAATACAGGGTGTGTAGTATATAGAGGCAGTGCACTGTACAGCAGATAATACAGGGTGTGTAGTATATAGAGGCAGTGCACTGTACAGCAGATAATACAGGGCTGTGTAGTATATAGAGGCAGTGCACTGTACAGCAGATAATACAGGGCTGTGTAGTATATAGAGGCAGTGCACTGTACAGCAGATAATACAGGGTGTGTAGTATATAGAGGCAGTGCACTGTACAGCAGATAATACAGGGTGTGTAGTATATAGAGGCAGTGCACTGTACAGCAGATAATACAGGGTGTGCAGTATATAGAGGCAGTGCACTGTACAGCAGATAATACAGGGTGTGTAGTATATAGAGGCAGTGCACTGTACAGCAGATAATACAGGGCTGTGTAGTATATAGAGGCAGTGCACTGTACAGCAGATAATACAGGGTGTGTAGTATATAGAGGCAGTGCACTGTACAGCAGATAATACAGGGTGTGTAGTATATAGAGGCAGTGCACTGTACAGCAGATAATACAGGGTGTGTAGTATATAGAGGCAGTGCGCTGTACAGCAGATAATACAGGGTGTGTAGTATACAGAGGCAGTGCACTGTACAGCAGATAATACAGGGTGTGTAGTATATAGAGGCAGTGCGCTGTACAGCAGATAATACAGGGGTGTGTAGTATATAGAGGCAGTGTACTGTACAGCAGATAATACAGGGCTGTGTAGTATATAGAGGCAGTGCACTGTACAGCAGATAATACAGGGTGTGTAGTATATAGAGGCAGTGCACTGTACAGCAGATAATACAGGGCTGTGTAGTATATAGAGGCAGTGCACTGTACAGCAGATAATACAGGGTGTGTAGTATATAGAGGCAGTGCACTGTACAGCAGATAATACAGGGTGTGTAGTATATAGAGGCAGTGCGCTGTACAGCAGATAATACAGGGTGTGTAGTATATAGAGGCAGTGCGCTGTACAGCAGATAATACAGGGTGTGTAGTATATAGAGGCAGTGCACTGTACAGCAGATAATACAGGGCGTGTAGTATATAGAGGCAGTGCACTGTACAGCAGATAATACAGGGTGTGTAGTATATAGAGGCAGTGCGCTGTACAGCAGATAATACAGGGGTGTGTAGTATATAGAGGCAGTGTACTGTACAGCAGATAATACAGGGCTGTGTAGTATATAGAGGCAGTGCACTGTACAGCAGATAATACAGGGTGTGTAGTATATAGAGGCAGTGCACTGTACAGCAGATAATACAGGGCTGTGTAGTATATAGAGGCAGTGCACTGTACAGCAGATAATACAGGGTGTGTAGAATATAGAGGCAGTGCGCTGTACAGCAGATAATACAGGCTGTGTAGTATATAGAGGCAGTGCACTGTACAGCAGATAATACAGGGCTGTGTAGTATATAGAGGCAGTGCACTGTACAGCAGATAATACAGGGTGTGTAGTATATAGAGGCAGTGCACTGTACAGCAGATAATACAGGGCTGTGTAGTATATAGAGGCAGTGCACTGTACAGCAGATAATGCAGGGCTGTGTAGTATATAGAGGCAGTGCGCTGTACAGCAGATAATACAGGGTGTGTAGTATATAGAGGCAGTGCACTGTACAGCAGATAATACAGGGTGTGTAGTATATAGAGGCAGTGCACTGTACAGCAGATAATACAGGGTGTGTAGTATATAGAGGCAGTGCACTGTACAGCAGATAATACAGGGCTGTGTAGTATATAGAGGCAGTGCACTGTACAGCAGATAATACAGGGTGTGTAGTATATAGAGGCAGTGCACTGTACAGCAGATAATACAGGGTGTGTAGTATATAGAGGCAGTGCACTGTACAGCAGATAATACAGGGTGTGTAGTATATAGAGGCAGTGCACTGTACAGCAGATAATACAGGGCGTGTAGTATATAGAGGCAGTGTACTGTACAGCAGATAATACAGGGTGTGTAGTATATAGAGGCAGTGCACTGTACAGCAGATAATACAGGGTGTGTAGTATATAGAGGCAGTGCACTGTACAGCAGATAATACAGGGCGTGTAGTATATAGAGGCAGTGCACTGTACAGCAGATAATACAGGGTGTGTAGTATATAGAGGCAGTGCGCTGTACAGCAGATAATACAGGGTGTGTAGTATATAGAGGCAGTGCGCTGTACAGCAGATAATACAGGGCGTGTAGTATATAGAGGCAGTGCACTGTACAGCAGATAATACAGGGCGTGTAGTATATAGAGGCAGTGTACTGTACAGCAGATAATACAGGGTGTGTAGTATATAGAGGCAGTGCACTGTACAGCAGATAATACAGGGTGTGTAGTATATAGAGGCAGTGCACTGTACAGCAGATAATACAGGGCGTGTAGTATATAGAGGCAGTGCACTGTACAGCAGATAATACAGGGTGTGTAGTATATAGAGGCAGTGCACTGTACAGCAGATAATACAGGGTGTGTAGTATATAGAGGCAGTGCACTGTATAGCAGATAATACAGGGTGTGTAGTATATAGAGGCAGTGCGCTGTACAGCAGATAATACAGGGTGTGTAGTATATAGAGGCAGTGCACTGTACAGCAGATAATACAGGGTGTGTAGTATATAGAGGCAGTGCACTGTACAGCAGATAATACAGGGTGTGTAGTATATAGAGGCAGTGCGCTGTACAGCAGATAATACAGGGGTGTGTAGTATATAGAGGCAGTGCGCTGTACAGCAGATAATACAGGGTGTGTAGTATATAGAGGCAGTGCACTGTACAGCAGATAATACAGGGTGTGTAGTATATAGAGGCAGTGCACTGTACAGCAGATAATACAGGGCGTGTAGTATATAGAGGCAGTGTACTGTACAGCAGATAATACAGGGTGTGTAGTGTAGTTTCCTATCAGTATTTCGGGGTCTGGCGGCGCTCGGGACGTATTTCCGCGTTACGTTACACATTTGTCTTTGCGGCGGCGGTGTCGATCTCCCCCGATCTGTACGGACGCGATTATCTCGGGTTCCGTTGGTTGCGTCGGAGCCGCTCACTTTCCTGCCATTTCCTTACAAAAGAAAAGGAATCTTGAAAGGAATGTAAATGGGGGGTAATTAGACTTGGAGACGGCTCCTTAAATACCTGGCGCTTTGCTGTAGAGGCGGCGGCGGAGGCACGGATACCTCAGATATGCTAATGCCTCCCGCTCTACGCCCCACATGGGTATTGGTACATTCCCGCCGCGACGCGTTTGGGTAAAACTGCCAGAAGATTTAGGCGATTATGTCGACTTTGATTTTCTGTTAATACCAATTGCCTCCAAATTACAACTTCTCCTGCGCAACGAAAATGTCAGAGATACTCGGGAATCTGCGGAATTACAATGTATCCAGCCCCTTCTACATTGTAACAATCCTGCAGCTCTGTACAGACAACCTGATGTATCCAGCCCCTTCTACATTGTAACAATCCTGCAGCTCTGTACAGACAACCTGATGTATCCAGCCCCTTCTACATTGTAACAATCCTGCAGCTCTGTACAGACAACCTGATGTATCCGGCCCCTTCTACATTGTAACAATCCTGCAGCTCTGTACAGACAACCTGATGTATCCGGCCCCTTCTACATTGTAACAATCCTGCAGCTCTGTACAGACAACCTGATGTATCCAGCCCCTTCTACATTGTAACAATCCTGCAGCTCTGTACAGACAACCTGATGTATCCGGCCCCTTCTACATTGTAACAATCCTGCAGCTCTGTACAGACAACCTGATGTATCCGGCCCCTTCTACATTGTAAAAATCCTGCAGCTCTGTACAGACAACCTGATGTATCTGGCCCCTTCTACATTGTAACAATCCTGCAGCTCTGTACAGACAACCTGATGTATCCGGCCCCTTCTACATTGTAACAATCCTGCAGCTCTGTACAGACAACCTGATGTATCCGGCCCCTTCTACATTGTAACAATCCTGCAGCTCTGTACAGACAACCTGATGTATCCGGCCCCTTCTACATTGTAACAATCCTGCAGCTCTGTACAGACAACCTGATGTATCCGGCCCCATCTACATTGTAACAATCCTGCAGCTCTGTACAGACAACCTGATGTATTCCGCCCCTTCTACATTGTAACAATCCTGCAGCTCTGTACAGAGAACCTGATGTATCCTGCCCCATCTACATTGTAACAATCCTGCAGCTCTGTACAGACAACCTGATGTATCCGGCCCCTTCTACATTGTAACAATCCTACAGCTCTGTACAGACAACCTGATGTATCCGGCCCCTTCTACATTGTAACAATCCTGCAGCTCTGTACATACAACCTGATGTATCCGGCCCCTTCTACATTGTAACAATCCTGCATCTCTGTACAGAGAACCTGATGTATCCCGCCCCATCTACATTGTAACAATCCTGCAGCTCTGTACAGACAACCTGATGTATCCGGCCCCTTCTACATTGTAACAATCCTGCAGCTCTGTACAGACAACCTGATGTATCCGGCCCCTTCTACATTGTAACAACCCTGCAGCTCTGTACAGAGAACCTGATGTATCCCGCCCCTTCTACATTGTAACAATCCTGCAGCTCTGTACAGACAACCTGATGTATCCAGCCCCTTCTACATTGTAACAATCCTGCAGCTCTGTACAGACAACCTGATGTATCCGGCCCCTTCTACATTGTAACAATCCTGCAGCTCTGTACAGACAACCTGACGTATTCCGCCCCTTCTACATTGTAACAATCCTGCAGCACTGTACAGACAACCTGATGTATCCGGCCCCTTCTACATTGTAACAATCCTGCAGCTCTGTACAGAGAACCTGATGTATCCGCCCCTTCTACAATGTAACAATCCTGCAGCTCACTGTCACCTAGTGCACCCTGCACAGGAGAGAGAGACTGCGCCTAGTGCACCCTGCACAGGAGAGAGAGAGACTGCACCTAGTCCACCCTGCACAGGAGAGAGACTGCGCCTAGTACACCCTGCCCAGGAGAGAGACTGCACCTAGTACACCCTGCACAGGAGAGAGACTGCGCCTAGTACACCCTGCACAGGAGAGAGACTGCACCTAGTACACCCTGCCCAGGAGAGAGACTGCACCTAGTCCACCCTGCACAGGAGAGAGACTGCACCTAGTACACCCTGCCCAGGAGAGAGACTGCACCTAGTACACCCTGCACAGGAGAGAGACTGCGCCTAGTACACCCTGCACAGGAGAGAGACTGCACCTAGTACACCCTGCCCAGGAGAGAGACTGCACCTAGTACACCCTGCACAGGAGAGAGACTGCACCTAGTACACCCTGCACAGGAGAGAGACTGCGCCTAGTCCACCCTGCACAGGAGAGAGACTGCGCCTAGTACACCCTGCACAGGAGAGAGACTGCACCTAATGCACCCTGCACAGGAGAGAGACTGCACCTAGTACACCCTGCACAGGAGAGAGACTGCGCCTAGTACACCCTGCACAGGAGAGAGACTGCACCTAGTACACCCTGCACAGGAGAGAGACTGCGCCTAGTACACCCTGCACAGGAGAGAGACTGCGCCTAGTACACCCTGCACAGGAGAGAGACTGCGCCTAGTGCACTCTGCACAGGAGAGAGACTGCGCCTAGTACACCCTGCACAGGAGAGAGACTGCGCCTAGTACACCCTGCACAGGAGAGAGACTGCACCTAGTACACCCTGCACAGGAGAGAGACTGCGCCTAGTACACCCTGCACAGGAGAGAGACTGCACCTAGTACACCCTGCACAGGAGAGAGACTGCACCTAATGCACCCTGCACAGGAGAGAGACTGCACCTAGTACACCCTGCACAGGAGAGAGGCTGCGCCTAGTACACCCTGCACAGGAGAGAGAGACTGCGCCTAGTACACCCTGCACAGGAGAGAGACTGCGCCCAGTACACCCTGCACAGGAGAGAGACTGCGCCTAGTACACCCTGCACAGGAGAGAGACTGCGCCTAGTACATCCTGCACAGGAGAGAGAGACTGCGCCTAGTACACCCTGCACAGGAGAGAGACTGCGCCTAGTACACCCTGCACAGGAGAGAGACTGCGCCTAGTACACCCTGCACAGGAGAGAGACTGCGCCTAGTCCACCCTGCACAGGAGAGAGACTGCGCTTAGTACACCCTGCACAGGAGAGAGACTGCGCCTAGTACCCCCTGCACAGGAGAGAGAGACTGCACCTAGTACACCCTGCACAGGAGAGAGAGACTGCGCCTAGTCCACCCTGCACAGGAGAGAGACTGCACCTAGTACATCCTGCACAGGAGAGAGACTGCACCCAGTACACCCTGCACAGGAGAGAGAGACTGCGCCTAGTACACCCTGCACAGGAGAGAGACTGCACCTAGTACATCCTGCACAGGAGAGAGACTGCACCCAGTACACCCTGCACAGGAGAGAGACTGCGCCTAGTGCACCCTGCACAGGAGAGAGACTGCGCCTAGTATACCCTGCACAGGAGAGAGACTGCGCCTAGTAGACCCTGCACAGGAGAGAGACTGCGCCTAGTACACCCTGCACAGGAGAGAGACTGCACCTAGTACACCCTGCACAGGAGAGAGACTGCACCTAGTACACCCTGCACAGGAGAGAGACTGCACCTAGTACACCCTGCACAGGAGAGAGACTGCACCTAGTGCACCCTGCACAGGAGAGACTGCACCTAGTAGACCCTGCACAGGAGAGAGACTGCACCTAGTACCCCCTGCCCAGGAGAGAGACTGCACCTAGTCCACCCTGCACAGGAGAGAGACTGCACCTAGTACACCCTGCCCAGGAGAGAGACTGCGCCTAGTACACCCTGCCCAGGAGAGAGACTGCGCCTAGTACACCCTGCCCAGGAGAGAGACTGCGCCTTGTACACCCTGCCCAGGAGAGAGACTACGCCTAGTACCCCCTGAACAGGAGAGAGAGACTGCGCCTAGTAGACCCTGCCCAGGAGAGAGACTGCACCTAGTACACCCTGCACAGGAGAGAGACTGCACCTAGTACACCCTGCACAGGAGAGAGACTGCGCCTAGTGAACCCTGCACAGGAGAGAGACTGCGCCTAGTGCACCCTGCACAGGAGAGAGACTGCGCCTAGTGCACCCTGCACAGGAGAGACTGCACCTAGTAGACCCTGCACAGGAGAGAGACTGCACCTAGTACCCCCTGCCCAGGAGAGAGACTGCACCTAGTCCACCCTGCACAGGAGAGAGACTGCACCTAGTACACCCTGCCCAGGAGAGAGACTGCGCCTAGTACACCCTGCCCAGGAGAGAGACTGCGCCTAGTACACCCTGCCCAGGAGAGAGACTGCGCCTAGTACACCCTGCCCAGGAGAGAGACTACGCCTAGTACCCCCTGAACAGGAGAGAGAGACTGCGCCTAGTAGACCCTGCCCAGGAGAGAGACTGCACCTAGTACACCCTGCACAGGAGAGAGACTGCACCTAGTACACCCTGCACAGGAGAGAGACTGCGCCTAGTGAACCCTGCACAGGAGAGAGACTGCGCCTAGTGCACCCTGCACAGGAGAGAGACTGCGCCTAGTACACCCTGCACAGGAGAGAGACTGCGCCTAGTACACCCTGCAGAGGAGAGAGACTGCGCCTAGTAGACCCTGCACAGGAGAGAGACTGCGCCTAGTGCACCCTGCACAGGAGAGAGACTGCGCCTAGTAGACCCTGCACAGGAGAGAGACTGCGCCTAGTGCACCCTGCACAGGAGAGAGACTGCACCTAGTGCACCCTGCACAGGAGAGAGACTGCGCCTAGTAGACCCTGCACAGGAGAGAGACTGCGCCTAGTACACCCTGCAGAGGAGAGAGACTGCGCCTAGTAGACCCTGCACAGGAGAGAGACTGCGCCTAGTGCACCCTGCACAGGAGAGAGACTGCGCCTAGTAGACCCTGCACAGGAGAGAGACTGCGCCTAGTGCACCCTGCACAGGAGAGAGACTGCACCTAGTGCACCCTGCACAGGAGAGAGACTGCGCCTAGTAGACCCTGCACAGGAGAGAGACTGCGCCTAGTGCACCCTGCACAGGAGAGAGACTGCACCTAGTGCACCCTGCACAGGAGAGAGACTGCGCCTAGTACACCCTGCCCAGGAGAGAGACTGCGCCTAGTACCCCCTGAACAGGAGAGAGAGACTGCGCCTAGTAGACCCTGCCCAGGAGAGAGACTGCACCTAGTACACCCTGCACAGGAGAGAGACTGCACCTAGTACACCCTGCACAGGAGAGAGACTGCGCCTAGTGAACCCTGCACAGGAGAGAGACTGCGCCTAGTGCACCCTGCACAGGAGAGAGACTGCGCCTAGTACACCCTGCACAGGAGAGAGACTGCGCCTAGTACACCCTGCAGAGGAGAGAGACTGCGCCTAGTAGACCCTGCACAGGAGAGAGACTGCGCCTAGTGCACCCTGCACAGGAGAGAGACTGCGCCTAGTAGACCCTGCACAGGAGAGAGACTGCGCCTAGTGCACCCTGCACAGGAGAGAGACTGCACCTAGTGCACCCTGCACAGGAGAGAGACTGCGCCTAGTAGACCCTGCACAGGAGAGAGACTGCGCCTAGTGCACCCTGCACAGGAGAGAGACTGCACCTAGTACACCCTGCACAGGAGAGAGACTGCGCCTAGTACACCCTGCACAGGAGAGAGACTGCGCCAAGTGCACCCTGCAGAGGAGAGAGACTGCGCCTAGTAGACCCTGCACAGGAGAGAGACTGCGCCTAGTAGACCCTGCACAGGAGAGAGACTGCGCCTAGTAGACCCTGCACAGGAGAGAGACTGCGCCTAGTAGACCCTGCACAGGAGAGAGACTGCGCCTAGTGCACCCTGCACAGGAGAGAGACTGCGCCTAGTAGACCCTGCACAGGAGAGAGACTGCGCCTAGTGCACCCTGCACAGGAGAGAGACTGCACCTAGTAGACCCTGCACAGGAGAGAGAGACTGCGCCTAGTAGACCCTGCACAGGAGAGAGAGACTGCGCCTAGTACCCCCTGCACAGGAGAGAGACTGCACCTAGTAGACCCTGCACAGGAGAGAGACTGCGCCTAGTAGACCCTGCACAGGAGAGAGACTGCGCCTAGTAGACCCTGCCCAGGAGAGAGACTGCGCCTAGTAGACCCTGCACAGGAGAGAGACTGTGCCTAGTAGACCCTGCACAGGAGAGAGACTGCACCTAGTACACCCTGCACAGGAGAGAGACTGCGCCTAGTACACCTTTCACAGGAGAGAGACTGCACCTAGTACACCCTGCACAGGAGAGAGACTGCGCCCAGTACACCCTGCACAGGAGAGAGACTGCACCTAGTACACCCTGCACAGGAGAGAGACTGCACCTAGTACACCCTGCACAGGAGAGAGACTGCGCCTAGTAGACCCTGCACAGGAGAGAGACTGCGCCTAGTGCACCCTGCACAGGAGAGAGACTGCGCCTAGTAGACCCTGCACAGGAGAGAGACTGCACCTAGTAGACCCTGCACAGGAGAGAGACTGCGCCTAGTGCACCCTGCCCAGGAGAGAGACTGCGCCTAGTACCCCCTGCACAGGAGAGAGACTGCGCCTAGTAGACCCTGCACAGGAGAGAGACTGCGCCTAGTACCCCCTGCCCAGGAGAGAGACTGCGCTTAGTACACCCTGCACAGGAGAGAGACTGCGCCTAGTGCACCCTGCACAGGAGAGAGACTGTGCCTAGTGCACCCTGCACAGGAGAGAGACTGCGCCTAGTGCACCCTGCACAGGAGAGAGACTGCGCCTAGTGCACCCTGCACAGGAGAGAGACTGCGCCTAGTGCACCCTGCACAGGAGAGAGACTGCGCCTAGTGCACCCTGCACAGGAGAGAGACTGCGCCTAGTGCACCCTGCACAGGAGAGAGACTGCGCCTAGTGCACCCTGCACAGGAGAGAGACTGCGCCTAGTGCACCCTGCACAGGAGAGAGACTGCGCCTAGTGCACCCTGCACAGGAGAGAGACTGCGCCTAGTGCACCCTGCACAGGAGAGAGACTGCGCCTAGTGCACCCTGCACAGGAGAGAGACTGCGCCTAGTGCACCCTGCACAGGAGAGAGACTGCGCCTAGTGCACCCTGCACAGGAGAGAGACTGCGCCTAGTGCACCCTGCACAGGAGAGAGACTGCGCCTAGTGCACCCTGCACAGGAGAGAGACTGCGCCTAGTGCACCCTGCACAGGAGAGAGACTGCGCCTAGTGCACCCTGCACAGGAGAGAGACTGCGCCTAGTACACCCTGCACAGGAGAGAGACTGCGCCTAGTAGACCCTGCACAGGAGAGAGAGACTGCGCCTAGTGCACCCTGCACAGGAGAGAGACTGCGCCTAGTACACCCTGCACAGGAGAGAGACTGCGCCTAGTGCACCCTGCACAGGAGAGAGACTGCGCCTAGTGCACCCTGCACAGGAGAGAGACTGCGCCTAGTGCACCCTGCACAGGAGAGAGACTGCGCCTAGTGCACCCTGCACAGGAGAGAGACTGCGCCTAGTGCACCCTGCACAGGAGAGAGAGACTGCGCCTAGTACCCCCTGCACAGGAGAGAGACTGCGCCTAGTGCACCCTGCACAGGAGAGAGACTGCGCCTAGTGCACCCTGCACAGGAGAGAGACTGCGCCTAGTGCACCCTGCACAGGAGAGAGACTGCGCCTAGTGCACCCTGCACAGGAGAGAGACTGCGCCTAGTGCACCCTGCACAGGAGAGAGACTGCGCCTAGTACACCCTGCACAGGAGAGAGACTGCGCCTAGTACCCCCTGCACAGGAGAGAGAGAGACTGCGCCTAGTACACCCTGCACAGGAGAGAGACTGCGCCTAGTACACCCTGCACAGGAGAGAGACTGCGCCTAGTACACCCTGCACAGGAGAGAGACTGCGCCTAGTAGACCCTGCACAGGAGAGAGACTGCACCTAGTACATCCTGCACAGGAGAGAGACTGCGCCTAGTAGACCCTGCCCAGGAGAGAGACTGCGCCTAGTGCACCCTGCACAGGAGAGAGACTGCGCCTAGTGCACCCTGCACAGGAGAGAGACTGCGCCTAGTGCACCCTGCACAGGAGAGAGACTGCGCCTAGTGCACCCTGCACAGGAGAGAGACTGCGCCTAGTGCACCCTGCACAGGAGAGAGACTGCGCCTAGTGCACCCTGCACAGGAGAGAGACTGCGCCTAGTACACCCTGCACAGGAGAGAGACTGCGCCTAGTACCCCCTGCACAGGAGAGAGAGACTGCGCCTAGTACCCCCTGCACAGGAGAGAGACTGCGCCTAGTACCCCCTGCACAGGAGAGAGACTGCTCCTAGTACACCCTGCACAGGAGACAGACTGCGCCTAGTACACCCTGCACAGGAGAGAGACTGCGCCTAGTACACACTGCACAGGAGAGAGACTGTGCCTAGTAGACCCTGCACAGGAGAGAGAGACTGCGCCTAGTGCACCCTGCACAGGAGAGAGACTGCGCCTAGTACACCCTGCACAGGAGAGAGACTGCGCCTAGTGCACCCTGCACAGGAGAGAGACTGCGCCTAGTGCACCCTGCACAGGAGAGAGACTGCGCCTAGTGCACCCTGCACAGGAGAGAGACTGCGCCTAGTACACCCTGCACAGGAGAGAGACTGCGCCTAGTACACCCTGCACAGGAGAGAGACTGCACCTAGTACACCCTGCACAGGAGAGAGACTGCGCCTAGTACACCCTGCACAGGAGAGAGACTGCGCCTAGTACACCCTGCACAGGAGAGAGACTGCGCCTAGTACACCCTGCACAGGAGAGAGACTGCACCTAGTACACCCTGCACAGGAGAGAGACTGCACCTAGTACACCCTGCACAGGAGAGAGACTGCGCCTAGTACACCCTGCACAGGAGAGAGACTGCACCTAGTGCACCCTGCACAGGAGAGAGGCTGTGCCTAGTACATCCTGCACAGGAGAGAGACTGCACCTAGTACACCCTGCACAGGAGAGAGACTGCGCCTAGTACACCCTGCACAGGAGAGAGAGACTGCGCCTAGTACACCCTGCCCAGGAGAGAGACTGCGCCTAGTACACCCTGCACAGGAGAGAGAGACTGCGCCTAGTACACCCTGCACAGGAGAGAGGCTGTGCCTAGTACACCCTGCACAGGAGAGAGACTGCGCCTAGTACACCCTGCACAGGAGAGAGACTGCGCCTAGTACACCCTGCACAGGAGAGAGGCTGTGCCTAGTACACCCTGCACAGGAGAGAGGCTGTGCCTAGTACATCCTGCACAGGAGAGAGGCTGTGCCTAGTACACTTAGGGTGTATATGGGAATTGTCCTGTATACTGTATATACTGTATATGACATGTAGGGTGTATAGGGGAATAGTCCTGTATACTGTATATACTGTATATGACATGTAGGGTGTATAGGGGAATAGTCCTGTATACTGTATATGACATGTAGGGTGTATATAGGGATAGTCCTGTATACTGTATATACTGTATATGACATGTAGCGTGTATACTGTATATACTGTATACGACATGTAGGGTGTATATGGGAATAGTCCTGTATACTGTATATACTGTATATGACATGTAGGGTGTATACTGTATATACTGTATATGACATGTAGGGTGTATACTGTATAGGACATGTAGGGTGTATATAGGGATAGTCCTGTATACTGTATATACTGTATATGAGATGTAGCGTGTATACTGTATATACTGTATATGACATGTAGGGTGTATACTGTATAGGACATGTAGGGTGTATATAGGGATAGTCCTGTATACTGTATATACTGTATATGAGATGCAGCATGTATACTGTATATACTGTATATGACATGTAGGGTGTATATGGGAATAGTCCTGTATACTGTATATGACATGTAGGGTGTATACTGTATATGACATGTAGGGTGTATAGGGGAATAGTCCTGTATACTGTATATACTGTATATGACATGTAGGGTGTATATGGGAATAGTCCTGTATACTGTATATACTGTATGACATGTAGGGTGTATACTGTATATACTGTATATGACATGTAGGGTGTATAGGGGAATAGTCCTGTATACTGTATATACTGTATATGACATGTAGGGTGTATATAGGGATAGTCCTGTATACTGTATATACTGTATATGACATGTAGGGTGTATACTGTATATACTGTATATGACATATAGGGTGTATAGGGGGTAGTCCGGTATACTGTATATACTGTATATGACATGTAGGGTGTATACTGTATATACTGTATATGACATGTAGGGTGTATAGGGGAATAGTCCTGTATACTGTATATACTGTATATGACATGTAGGGTGTATATGGGAATAGTCCTGTATACTGTATATACTGTATGACATGTAGGGTGTATACTGTATATACTGTATATGACATGTAGGGTGTATAGGGGAATAGTCCTGTATGCTGTATATACTGTATATGACATGTAGGGTGTATATAGGGATAGTCCTGTATACTGTATATACTGTATATGACATGTAGGGTGTATACTGTATATACTGTATATGACATATAGGGTGTATAGGGGGTAGTCCGGTATACTGTATATACTGTATATGACATGTAGGGTGTATATAGGGATACTCCTGTATACTGTATATACTGTATATGACATGTAGGGTGTATATGGGAATAGTCCTGTATACTGTATATACTGTATGACATGTAGGGTGTATACTGTATATACTGTATATGACATGTAGGGTGTATAGGGGAATAGTCCTGTATGCTGTATATACTGTATATGACATGTAGGGTGTATATAGGGATAGTCCTGTATACTGTATATACTGTATATGACATGTAGGGTGTATACTGTATATACTGTATATGACATGTAGGGTGTATAGGGGGTAGTCCGGTATACTGTATATACTGTATATGACATGTAGGGTGTATATAGGGATACTCCTGTATACTGTATATGACACGTATAGTATATATGCTCATGTAATGTACAGTAAATGTTAATGTCTCTTCATCCAGTGAATGTATGGATTGCGCCTGATCCGTGTCTCCGCGTTGCGTCTCGTGGGGGATGTGTTTCAGGGATTTCACATTCGCTTCAAACAGCATTAATAACAAAGAGAGAAAATATCCTCGGGCATGAAATTACAGGAAAGCTGCGACTACCTGCAGCTATAACCACCCCCAGACAAAGAGCCGCCACACGGGGGGCTCCAAGCTGCTGCCCCACACTGGACATTGATGGGTCGGAGATCTGTCAGAGACCACCATCTGTCCTAATACTGGGATCTGAGGGGCTATCAATGGCGGCAGGGGGGTAATTACCCATGAGGAGCTGGTGCCCCGGCAGAGGTGTCCACACATAAGAACCGTCTGTAATCCGGTCCAGACCTGGAGAAGAAAGGAAGAAGCAGGAGGACAGAAGAAGAGAAAGGAAGAAGCAGGAGGACAGAAGAAGAGAAAGGAAGAAGCAGGAGGATGGGTCCAGAAGAGAAAGAAAGAAGCAGGAGGACAGAAGAAGAGAAAGGAAGAAGCAGGAGAACAGGTCCAGAAGAGAAAGGAAGAAGCGGGAGGACAGAAGAAGAGAAAGGAAGAAGCAGGGGGATGGGTTCAGAAGAGAAAGGAAGAAGCAGGAGGACAGAAGAAGAGAAAGGAAGAAGCAGGAGGACAGAAGAAGAGAAAGGAAGAAGCAGGAGAACAGGTCCAGAAGAGAAAGGAAGAAGCGGGAGGACAGAAGAAGAGAAAGGAAGAAGCAGGGGGATGGGTTCAGAAGAGAAAGGAAGAAGCAGGAGGACAGAAGAAGAGAAAGGAAGAAGCGGGAGGACAGAAGAAGAGAAAGGAAGAAGCAGGAGGACAGAAGAAGAGAAAGGAAGAAGCGGGAGGACAGAAGAAGAGAAAGGAAGAAGCAGGAGGACAGAAGAAGAGAAAGAAAGAAGCAGGAGGACAGAAGAAGAGAAAGGAAGAAGCGGGAGGACAGAAGAAGAGAAAGGAAGAAGCGGGAGGACAGAAGAAGAGAAAGGAAGAAGCGGGAGGACAGAAGAAGAGAAAGGAAGAAGCGGGAGGACAGAAGAAGAGAAAGGAAGAAGCGGGAGGACAGAAGAAGAGAAAGGAAGAAGCGGGAGGACAGAAGAAGAGAAAGGAAGAAGCGGGAGGACAGAAGAAGAGAAAGGAAGAAGCGGGAGGGCAGAAGAAGAGAAAGGAAGAAGCGGGAGGGCAGAAGAAGAGAAAGAAAGAAGCAGGAGGACAGAAGAAGAGAAAGGAAGAAGCAGGAGGACAGAAGAAGAGAAAGGAAGAAGCGGGAGGACAGAAGAAGAGAAAGGAAGAAGCGGGAGGACAGAAGAAGAGCAAGGAAGAAGCGGGAGGACAGAAGAAGAGAAAGGAAGAAGCGGGAGGACGGGTCCAGAAGAGAAAGGAAGAAGCGGGAGGACAGAAGAAGAGAAAGAAAGAAGCAGGAGGACAGAAGAAGAGAAAGGAAGAAGCAGGAGGACAGAAGAAGAGAAAGGAAGAAGCGGGAGGACAGAAGAAGAGAAAGGAAGAAGCGGGAGGACAGAAGAAGAGCAAGGAAGAAGCGGGAGGACAGAAGAAGAGAAAGGAAGAAGCGGGAGGACGGGTCCAGAAGAGAAAGGAAGAAGCGGGAGGACAGAAGAAGAGAAAGAAAGAAGCAGGAGGACAGAAGAAGAGAAAGGAAGAAGCAGGAGGACAGAAGAAGAGAAAGGAAGAAGCGGGAGGACAGAAGAAGAGAAAGGAAGAAGCGGGAGGACAGAAGAAGAGCAAGGAAGAAGCGGGAGGACAGAAGAAGAGAAAGGAAGAAGCGGGAGGACGGGTCCAGAAGAGAAAGGAAGAAGCGGGAGGACGGGTCCAGAAGAGAAAGGAAGAAGCGGGAGGACGGGTCCAGAAGAGAAAGGAAGAAGCGGGAGGACGGGTCCAGAAGAGAAAGGAAGAAGCGGGAGGACGGGTCCAGAAGAGAAAGGAAGAAGCGGGAGGACGGGTCCAGAAGAGAAAGGAAGAAGCGGGAGGACGGGTCCAGAAGAGAAAGGAAGAAGCGGGAGGACGGGTCCAGAAGAGAAAGGAAGAAGCGGGAGGGCGGGTCCAGAAGAGAAAGGAAGAAGCGGGAGGACGGGTCCAGAAGAGAAAGGAAGAAGCGGGAGGACGGGTCCAGAAGAGAAAGGAAGAAGCGGGAGGACGGGTCCAGAAGAGAAAGGAAGAAGCGGGAGGACGGGTCCAGAAGAGAAAGGAAGAAGCGGGAGGACGGGTCCAGAAGAGAAAGGAAGAAGCAGGAGGACGGGTCCAGAAGAGTAATGAAGGAGGAGGACGGGTGTAATTTAGAAGGAGGAACATTGAGTAACGTAGGAGGAGGAGGACAGGTGTAATGCTGTCGATTGATGGAAAGTTAGGCTGGACATAGACATTGAGCCCTAAAACTAGACTCCTCCAACCTAATTGCCCATCCTACCACAAGTGGTTTGTGACAACTGGTTAACATTATGTTACATCCCCCGATGTGTCTCAGGTTGCGCCAGTCTCCAGCTGGAAAACCTTCGTCTTTCGCTGCGCCAGATTTTTCCCTGTGATGATGAATCCTGGTGCCGGATAAGACTGTCGGTTCTTACTTTTAGTTGGTCCAAACTGTGCACCAGAATTTTGGGCGCACAGACAAGCCACGCCCCTTTCTCCAGAGACCACGCCCATCTCCCGAAGGCCACGCCTCCTTAATCAGACAAGTATGGAAAGTGTCAAAAAAAGGTCTAAAAGCCTTGATAACTGTTGTGCTGGACACTTTAGTGTTTTTGCTGCAAAACTACCAGAATTGTGGCGCAAGTTCATTAATAAATCCCCCCAATGTAACAAACTAGAGTTTCCTTCTCGCCCTCCGTGGATCTATTGGGGGGTCCAGTGAGCGCCCCCGTGGCCCCCGCGCTGGTGGCGTTGCTCTAGATCTCTCACGTTTGTTCAGCATTTCGCAGTCTCCTCCGCCCCTCGCTGTATATCGCTCTCCCCGGCCGCGGCTATTAGGAATCTTTAACCCCGCGCGTTCACATGTCCTTGGGAGAAGCTGCTCTGCGCCTCTTTAACAGCAGAATCTGCAGAAAATATTGTAGTTTTATTTTTTCCTCACTTAAAAGTCTGCAGAGATAACAGAGCGTCGTGCGTCCGGCGCGCTGCACAATAACCGCCGCCGCTCGCATTATATGCGCTGAGTGCTCCCTAAATGGATGTAATGCAGGAGATTCATTGTCGCTGCAGAACATCGCGGCCCCTTCCATTAGGATTCATTAGGGGGTAGAGCGGCCGCTTGTTGGACAGTGAACCCCGCGGCGGTGCCCGGCGGACCTCCCCTTCTTCTTTACTTCTTTACTTAATTTGCGTGCGTCCGCGCGTCTCCTGGACGTATAAGTGACTGTTCTCTCCTACAATGGGGGGAGGGGGCGCAGCTAGCGGAAATTGTCGGCTCTTCCTTTTAGCGTTACATTGACCTTCAGACATCCGACTTCTCCGAGGATCCGAGAGGCTCAGACGACTCCGAGGCCTTAATGTAGGAGATTCGCAGGAAATAAGACGTAAGGTCCCGGCCGCCAGCGGGGGAGGGGGACGCACAGGCGAAAGAACTTCCACAAAAGTTTTATATGAGAAAGAAAATAGAAGAGAAGCCACAGGCCGATGGCTCTGACATCACATATAATGAAGTCATTGGAAAGAGTTCTGATTAAGCACCTAAAAGGGGAGGTCAAGGGGCGTACGGACCCACTCCAGGACGGGATAGGCGCGGACGATGCGGTGCTGTTTCTGCTGCACAGGACTCTCACCTAGAGCGCAGGGGAACCTCTCCAGTGCCTTCAATACAACAGAACCTGGTGGCCTGAGAGAAACCATGAGGGCACTGCAAATGGACAGCACCCTAACCAACCGGACCTATGACTGCCTGAGGAACCGACCGCTCCAATACAGTCATCAGCAACAGCGGAGCAGCACAAGGGACCGCACTGTCCCCCTTTCTCTACACTTCGGATATGACTCTATCTCCTGCCAACTGCAAACATTTTTGGACGACTCGGTTATTGTCGGTTGCATCAACGAGGGCGACGATGAGCAGCACAGAAATACCATCAGCGACTTTGTTAAGTGGAGTGAAAACAACAAAGGAGACAAAGGAGATCATCATCGACCCAAAGAGGAACAAAATGGCCGCAGGACCAATTAGGATAAACGGGCGAGAAGTGGATCAGGTCAACACCTACAGGTACCTGGGGTGCACATTCATGACAGGCTGGAATGGAGCACCAATATCGACTGGGTATGCGGCAAGGCCATGACCAGGTCATTCCAAATCTCCACCCTAATATAATATTTTACCAAGCGATGGTGGCGAGCGCATTGTTCTACGCGGTTGTCTGTTGGGGAGGAGAACCGGCTCAACAAGGTCATCCGGAGAGCCCAGAGCACTATTGGGGAGACGCTGCATCCACTAGAGGAAGTCTGGCAAACCAGATGCCTTAGGAAACCTGACGCCATTGCAAAAAACGTCAGCCACCCCCTGCACAACACTGCAGCAACGCAGCGACACACTGCTGCAGCCACCCCCTGCACGACACTGCAGCAACGCAGCGACACACTACTGCAGCCACCCCCTGCACGACACTGCAGCAACGCAGCGACACACTACTGCAGCCACCCCCTGCACGACACTGCAGCAACGCAGCGACACACTGCTGCAGCCACCCCCTGCACGACACTGCAGCAACGCAGCGACACACTGCTGCAGCCACCCCCTGCACAACACTGCAGCAACGCAGCGACACACTGCTGCAGCCACCCCCTGCACAACACTGCAGCAACGCAGCGACACACTGCTGCAGCCACCCCCTGCACGACACTGCAGCAACGCAGCGACACACTGCTGCAGCCACCCCCTGCACGACACTGCAGCAACGCAGCGACACACTGCTGCAGCCACCCCCAGCACGACACTGCAGCAACGCAGCGACACACTGCTGCAGCCACCCCCTGCACAACACTGCAGCAACGCAGCGACACACTGCTGCAGCCACCCCCTGCACAACACTGCAGCAACGCAGCGACACACTACTGCAGCCACCCCCTGCACAACACTGCAGCAACGCAGCGACACACTACTGCAGCCACCCCCTGCACGACACTGCAGCAACGCAGCGACACACTGCTGCAGCCACCCCCTGCACGACACTACAGCACCGGAGCGACACACTACTGCAGCCACCCCCTGCACGACACTGCAGCAACGCAGCGGCACACTACTGCAGCCACCCCCTGCACGACACTGCAGCAACGCAGCGACACACTGCTGCAGCCACCCCCTGCACGACACTGCAGCAACGCAGCGACACACTGCTGCAGCCACCCCCAGCACGACACTGCAGCAACGCAGCGACACACTGCTGCAGCCACCCCCTGCACGACACTGCAGCAACGCAGCGACACACTGCTGCAGCCACCCCCTGCACGACACTGCAGCAACGCAGCGACACACTACTGCAGCCACCCCCTGCACAACACTGCAGCAACGCAGCGGCACAACTCATCGCTCCCTCCAGGTATATTGCCGCACCAGGAGGTTACACAACTCCCTCATCCCGAAGGCAATAGAACTATTTAACCAAACAGTGGCTAAAGCGGAGGGCTAAGTCACTGTCAGTGTTGTGGGGGTCATTGTTATGGGGGGTCAGTGTTATGGGGGGGCTGCGGGGGTCAGTGTTATGGGGGATGTGGAGGTCAGTGTTATGGGGGATGTGGAGGTCAGTGTTATGGGGGGCTGCAGAGGTCTGTGTTATGGGGGGCTGCGGAGGTCAGTGTTATGGGGGGGCTGCGGGGGTTACTGTAATGGGGGCTGCAGCTGCAGCAGTAGATTAACCATCAGATAATACAGATAACTGATGATATATTTTTATTGATATTATAATGATATTTGTGATTATTGATATAATTGTAACATATGTATTTAACCCCTTCCTGTCTGTGCCCGGCGGATGACATTGACCTCTGCAGCGCCGTTCCCTCATGATACATTGTAACGCCTCCCCCAGCAGTGAGATCTACGTCTTCCCATCCATCTCAATTGGCTTGTGATGGAGAATGTTTACTAACCGGACGGATTCCACTTTATTAAGGGACATATTTTATTAATGATGATGTTTTTAATTACAGAATCCGGGCCTTGACGCGCCGCGCTGTAATTTACGTGCAGGAAATAAACGCAATATGTATTTTATCTGATTGAAATAGACGATATTTATCTGGATGGAAATTGTGAGTAATTCACAGCCATAAAGAAGTGATCGCCGCTTATGTCTGTCACATGACCTCGCGCCGCCTAAGGATCGGGGAATTATGGTCTGTCACAGTCAGAAGAAAGTAAGTGACCCCCATGCAATGCAGGGAAATGTCAGTGTAGCTCCTCCCCACTCCCACCCCCAGGGACACCTCCACCAATCATGGGGCCACATGTCGGTACGAGTAGCCGCAGGCAGGTAGGACATACAGGACTAAGCCGCAAGTAAAATGTGGTCCCTACCCATGACCCAAGCCCCCCGATGACCACGGAACAACCCTGTACCCCAGCAAACCCACTATGACCCCCATAATACCCTGTGACATCATCTTCCATGGGCAGGAGTGGGTGAGCATGGGCAGGTACTGGGCAGGAGTGGGTGAGCATGGGCAGGACTGGGCAGGAGTGGGTGAGCATGGGCAGGACTGGGCAGGAGTGGGTGAGCTTAGGCGGGGACTGGGCAGGAGTGGGTGAGCATGGGCGGGGACTGGGCAGGAGTGGGTGAGCATGGGCAGGTACTGGGCAGGAGTGGGTGAGCATGGGCGGGTACTGGGCAGGAGTGGGTGAGCATGGGCGGGTACTGGGCAGGAGTGGGTGAGCATGGGCGGGTACTGGGCAGGAGTGGGTGAGCATGGGCGGGGACTGAGCAGGAGTGGGTGAGCATGGGCGGGGACTGAGCAGGAGTGGGTGAGCATGGGCAGGACTGGGCAGGAGTGGGTGAGCATGGGCGGGGACTGGGCAGGAGTGGGTGAGCATGGGCGGGGACTGGGCAGGAGTGGGTGAGCATGGGCGGGGACTGGGCAGGAGTGGGTGAGCATGGGCAGGAGTGGGTGAGCATGGGAAGGGACTGAGCAGGAATGGGTGAGCATGGGCAGGAGTGGGTGAGCATGGGCAGGGACTGGGCGAGCATGGGCAGGGACTGGGCAGGAGTGGGTGAGAATGGGCAGGTACTGGGCAGGAGTGGGTGAGCATGGGCAGGAGTGGGTGAGAATGGGCAGGGACTGGGCAGGAGTGGGTGAGCATGGGCGGGGAATGAGCAGGAGTGGGTGAGAATGGGCAGGTACTGGGCAGGAGTGGGTGAGCATGGGCGGGGACTGGGCAGGAGTGGGTGAGCATGGGCATGTACTGGGCAGGAGTGGGTGAGCATGGGCAGGGACTGGGCAGGAGTGGGTGAGCATGGGCAGGACTGGGCAGGAGTGGGTGAGCATGGGAAGGGACTGAGCAGGAATGGGTGAGCATGGGCAGGAGTGGGTGAGCATGGGCAGGGACTGGGCGAGCATGGGCGGGGACTGAGCAGGAGTGGGTGAGCTTGGGCAGGGACTGGGCAGGAGTGGGTGAGAATGGGCAGGTACTGGGCAGGAGTGGGTGAGCATGGGCAGGAGTGGGTGAGCATGGGCAGGAGTGGGTGAGCATGGGCGGGGACTGAGCAGGAGTGGGTGAGCATGGGCAGGGACTGGGCAGGAGCGGGTGAGCATGGGCGGGGACTGGGCAGGAGTGGGTGAGCATGGGCAGGACTGAGCAGGAGTGGGTGAGAATGGGCAGGAGTGGGTGAGCATGGGCAGGGACTGGGCAGGAGTGGGTGAGCATGGGCAGGGACTGGGCAGGAGTGGGTGAGCATGGGCAGTCCTGAGCAGGAGTGGGTGAGAATGGGCAGGAGTGGGTGAGCATGGGCAGGGACTGGGCAGGAGTGGGTGAGCATGGGCAGGGACTGGGCAGGAGTGGGTGAGCATGGGCAGGGACTGGGCAGGAGTGGGTGAGCATGGGCAGGGACTGGGCAGGAGTGCTCTACCTTACCGCTCAGGATTCCAGGAGAGCTGGGTGTCATCGGCGGCCATGTCACTGAATAAGAATAATTGTATGTAAAACTTTTAGTTCCCTCATCCAGCCATTGATAGGTTAGCGGACGCCTGATTGGCGCAGGGGGCGGGTGCGTCAGGTGAATAATTACCGCTCTGTTCACATTATTTGCAAGAAGAGATTTAATATGAACGCAGGATTATTATGTATCAAAACCTCTAAACATTGTCATGAGCAGCGGCGCCCCCCGCCCCCGCCGGCCGCCATTCAGAATCAGTGTGGTCACTGCGCAAAAAATGAAGTCTAATTAGTTAATGTGGTGTTTGAGGAGTAATTGGCGCGCAGCGGAGGGACGTTAATGGCGGTTAATCAGACGAGTATTGAAACAATCTGACGGAGGAGCCATCAGGTGCGGGAGCGAACACAAAGTCTAGCGAGAAGTGTCGCCGCGCGCTCCCGCCGCTGCATTATCCACCGCCGCCGCGCTGAGAGCGACTTTTGTCACGTCTTCGGATTGTGGAGAAAGTCAACTGTGCCGGAGAGCGAGGCGGGTGCAGGGGGAAGCGGCGGGCGGGTGCACTGCCGGGCGGGGGGCTCCCCTGATACGCACAACGTGTAATTACCTTTATTGAGCAGGAGAAGGCGGCGCGGGGACTTGAGCCAAAGTGAATTAATAGACGGATACTTAGCACAATTTGTGCCGTTAATTGACCTCCCGCTAATCGCCGCCGCACATGTCTGACGACGCTGCCAAGAAATCTCCCACCTTCTGCTTGTTTTACCTTAACTTCCCAAAAGTTTATTACTCGGATGATGGGGGGAGAGGGGAGGGGGGTGTACGGTGCTATACAACGGCTCGGATAGATCCAGGGAATCTGCTCCAAGAACCTCCTCCTCCTGCTACAACAAACTGTAAGTAGTGAAAACATGAACGTGTAGATGACAGCCTAGCAGTGCAAAAGGTCAGGGGTCAGGTCAAGGTGCTGGCAGGGGTCAGGGTGCTGGAAGGGATGAGGTGAGGGGTCAAGGTGCTGGCAGGGGTCAGGTCAAGGTGCTGGCAGGGGTCAGGTCAAGGTGCTGGCAGAGGTGAGGTCAGGGGTCAGGTCAAGGTGCTGGCAGGGGTCAGGTCCCATCCTCCAGCATTAGCAGTGTGTGACCCCCTGAGAGCTCTTGCTGCAGCAGTGAGCAGGAGTGGGTGAGCATGGGCACACAAAAGAGGTAGAGAAGGAGACAGGATGAAGAGGCTGAGCAGTGAGCTCCCCCCTCCCTCTCCATAGACTCCTTTATTCGCGATTCAGAGCTGGATGGTCAGGGAACAGTACCTAGCACTGGCTGCACAGAGCACAGCAGTGTGAGGTCTGATTACACATCTGTCCAGGGACAGTACAGTCATGGCCATAAGTTCTGAGAATGATACAAATGTTACTTGTTACAAAGTCTCCAGCATCAGGTGTTATAATGGTAATTTGCATATTCTCCAGAATGTTATAAAGAGCGATCAGCTTATCAGCAATTGATTACAAAGTCAGTATTTACCTAGAAAATGAACTTTTTCCCCCAAAACACATTTCCCTTTCATTGCAGGCGCCTTAGGCGGAGCAGCGGCCATGGTGTCAGTGATGTCTCAGCCAAGGGGATCGCCTAAAAACACCTCCATGGATAAGGAATGGAGCAGAATGTCCTCCAGGAGCCGCTTCTCCCGACCCTCCAGGAGCAGATGGTGATGAGCAGAGCCTCCTCCACCATGATGGAGCACCGGCCATAAAGGGGAGAACTAAATGGTGCAGGGAACAGAACACAGAGATTCTGGGTCCATGGCTCGGGAACAGAACACAGAGATTCTGGGTCCATGGCCCGGGAACAGAACACAGAGATTCTGGGTCCATGGCCCGGGAACAGAACACACAGATTCTGGGTCCATGGCCCGGGAACAGAACACAGAGATTCTGGGTCCATGGCTCCGGGAACAGAACACAGAGATTCTGGGTCCATGTCTCCGGGAACAGAACACAGAGATTCTGGGTCCATGGCCTGGGAACAGAACACAGAGATTCTGGGTCCATGGCTCCGGGAACAGAACACAGAGATTCTGGGTCCATGGCCCGGGAACAGAACACAGAGATTCTGGGTCCATGGCCCGGGAACAGAACACAGAGATTCTGGGTCCATGGCCCGGGAACAGAACACAGAGATTCTGGGTCCATGGCTCCGGGAACAGAACACAGAGATTCTGGGTCCATGGCTCCGGGAACAGAACACAGAGATTCTGGGTCCATGGCCCGGGAACAGAACACAGAGATTCTGGGTCCATGGCTCCCGGAACAGAACACAGAGATTCTGGGTCCATGGCTCCGGGAACAGAACACAGAGATTCTGGGTCCATGGCTCCGGGAACAGAACACAGAGATTCTGGGTCCATGGCCCGGGAACAGAACACAGAGATTCTGGGTCCATGGCTCCCGGAACAGAACACAGAGATTCTGGGTCCATGGCCCGGGAACAGAACACAGAGATTCTGGGTCCATGGCCCGGGAACAGAACACAGAGATTCTGGGTCCATGGCCCGGGAACAGAACACAGAGATTCTGGGTCCATGGCTCCGGGAACAGAACACAGAGATTCTGGGTCCATGGCTCCGGGAACAGAACACAGAAATTCTGGGTCCATGGCTCCGGGAACAGAACACAGAGATTCTGGGTCCATGGCTCCGGGAACAGAACACAGAGATTCTGGGTCCATGGCCCTGGAACAGAACACAGAGATTCTGGGTCCATGGCCCGGGAACAGAACACAGAGATTCTGGGTCCATGGCCCGGGAACAGAACACAGAGATTCTGGGTCCATGGCTCCGGGAACAGAACACAGAGATTCTGGGTCCATGGCTCCGGGAACAGAACACAGAGATTCTGGGTCCATGGCCCGGGAACAGAACACAGAGATTCTGGGTCCATGGCTCCGGGAACAGAACACAGAGATTCTGGGTCCATGGCCCGGGAACAGAACACAGAGATTCTGGGTCCATGGCTCCGGGAACAGAACACAGAGATTCTGGGTCCATGGCTCCGGGAACAGAACACAGAGATTCTGGGTCCATGGCTCCGGGAACAGAACACAGAGATTCTGGGTCCATGGCTCCGGGAACAGAACACAGAGATTCTGGGTCCATGGCTCCGGGAACAGAACACAGAGATTCTGGGTCCATGGCTCCGGGAACAGAACACAGAGATTCTGGGTCCATGGCCCGGGGACAGAACACAGAGATTCTGGGTCCATGGCCCGGGAACAGAACACAGAGATTCTGGGTCCATGGCCCGGGAACAGAACACAGAGATTCTGGGTCCATGGCTCCGGGAACAGAACACAGAGATTCTGGGTCCATGGCCCGGAGACTCCCCGGATCTTATCCCATTGAGAACTTGTGGTCAATCATCAGGAGACGAGGGACAAACAAAACCCAACACATTGGGGGTCATTTACTAAGGGCCCGATTCGCAGTTTCCCGACGTGTTACCCGCATATTTCCAATTTGCGCCGATTTCCCCTGAATTGCCCCGGGATTTTGGCGCACGCAATTGGATTGTGCCGCATCAGCGCCGGCATGCACGCGACAGAAATCGGGGGGCGTGGCCAAACGAAAACCCAACGGATTTGGAAAGAACGCAGCATTTTAAAAAAAAAATGTGTTGCGAAAATTGCACTTACCTTCACTCAGCCCGGCTTGGTGTATTCCAGCGCGTTCCGATGCTTTTCAGCGCAGCAGCGCCACCTGGTGGACATCGGAGGAACTGCCTTAGTGAATCCCGGCCAGACCCAAATCCACTGCAGAGAACGCGCCGCTGGATCGCGATTGGACCGGGTAAGAAAATCTGCCCCATTGTGACAGAATGCAGCAGTGATAGTGCAGGAATGGACGGCGATCAGTCAGGACCTGGTGCAGGAGGTGAGTGAGAGCTGCCAGGGAGAATAGCAGAGGTCCTGGAGAAGAAGGAGAGGTCCTGCAGATACTGACTGGCTGCAGTAACTCCTCCCACCTGACAATAAAAGCTTCTGCTCCCCATAATATGATTGCACTTGTATCTCTGGATGTGATAAACATCTGACAGACCAGAGGGACACATCATGTGACAAGAGGAGATTGTGTCATTCTCAGGACTTATGGCCAGGACTGTCCCTAGCAGTGGCTGCAGGCTCATGGTCCTTACTAACAGATGTGACCTGGGACGTGTAGGGTGATATATTGTGACCCCCATATCCAGAGCACCTCCCCCCTCACTGTGCAGCCTGTGACAGGTTACTGCTGATTGGCTGTCAGGACGCGCCCCGGCGTCTCATCGCCTCTTCCTTCATATTTATGGCGTCGCAGATAAGACAATGTTTCCGTTCTCTCAGCAATTAATTCATTAGCGTTGGGGATGGGACGGCGCGGGATCATGAGGCGCGTCTAATGGGGAGCGGGCGGCCATCACCCTCCATCAGGGCCGCCCCCCGCCCCCTCGCACCGCGCTGCTAATTTCCGGAGCTCTTCCTGCATCACTGAGCAGATGAGACCCTTCAAGGAATATGGATGATCCTGAGAGAGAATTATCAAATGAGGCGACGCGCGTCAGCGGAACGCGCCACGGATGGAGATGTACGGCCGCCGCGCTCCCTCCATGAATCAGGACCTGACACCTCCGGACGCCATCAATGATCTCGTGTTATCCGCCAAAATCGGATCACTGCGGCACCAAACGAAAATCATCTGGATGTTCGACCAAAGTGCGGTCTGGGGGGCCCTTAGTGAATAAGCCCCAGTATATGAGCATAAGCTGCCGGATAAATCTAGAGACCACGGCCTCGTGCCTGCGCGGTAGCCCCGAGTTACATACACTGGTTTGGTTATAATTCACATCCTGTCATTAGGCTTCCTGACGGTCAGGCTTGATGTATATGGAGAAGCCTAACAAGGAGCTAGAAGAGGCGGGGTCTTCCATCTTGGAAAACTTTGCATATTTTCCTAAAACCCCCAATAATCATGTGATGCGGCGTCTGCAGCGTACACTACGTCTCCCACAATGCACTGCATCCTGTGCTGCAGCTCTGGCTGTGACTGGAGTATAGGACTCTGTAGTCCTCGGTCACCTGGAGGCACAGATGTGGCTGCGGACCCCCAGAACCCCGGGACCACCGCTTCCTGCAGAATAATTACCCCAGAAGACGGGCGGCAGAGAAGAGAAGTTTATTGCTGAGAGGCGAGAAGTAAGAAACAGAGAAAGAGAAGATTAAAGGGAATATCCAATTAACAAGCAGAGTAATTGCCGCCAGACATTCCCTTTATTTAAAGATGAAATAGCTGACGGCCGTCATCAGCGCCGGGGTCACCGCGCACAATCTCCGCTGATTGGGCCTCAATCACACCGCAACGCGCACGGATCCTTCTCATCCGCTAATTGTGCGAGTCACGTCGTAACAATGTGTCAGCGCCACGGCCGCATCATGCTGAGTGCGGAGATATTCTCCTCGACTACACGAGACGGCGGGGGCGGCCGCACATCACTTCTCATCATATGGGGGCGGCGATCCCACCTAATACACACAGAGGACCACTTACATGCAGAATGACCCAGACAAAGAGAGACCTACCTAATGCCATGTGACAGCGGAGCAGAGACAGTCCCCCAAGTTATTCACGGATCTTCAGACCTGTATCCCCCCCTGTACAGTCTCCTCTCCCCGGGGTGTAATGGCTGATAACAGAGAGTAATAGATTGTATCCCCCCCCTGTACAGTCTCCTCTCCCCGGGGTGTAATGGCTGATAACAGAGAGTAATAGATTGTATCCCCCCTGTACAGTCTCCTCTCCCCGGGATGTAATGGCTGATAACAGAGAGTAATAGATTGTATCCCCCCCTGTACAGTCTCCTCTCCCCGGGATGTAATGGCTGATAACAGAGAGTAATAGATTGTATCCCCCCTGTACAGTCTCCTCTCCCCGGGGTGTAATGGCTGATAACAGAGAGTAATAGATTGTATCCCGCCCTGTACAGTCTCCTCTCCCCGGGGTGTAATGGCTGATAACAGAGAGTAATAGATTGTATCCCCCCCTGTACATCCTCCTCTCCCCGGGATGTAATGGCTGATAACAGAGAGTAATAGATTGTATCCCCCCCCTGTACATCCTCCTCTCCCCGGGGTGTAATGGCTGATAACAGAGAGTAATAGATTGTATCCCCCCTGTACAGTCTTCTCTCCCCGGGGTGTAATGGCTGATAACAGAGAGTAATAGATTGTATCCCCCCTGTACAGTCTCCTCTCCCCGGGATGTAATGGCTGATAACAGAGAGTAATAGATTGTACCCCCCCCCCCCCCCTGTACAGTCTCCTCTCCCCGGGATGTAATGGCTGATAACAGAGAGTAATAGATTGTATCCCCCCCCCCCCCCTGTACAGTCTCCTCTCCCCGGGGTGTAATGGCTGATAACAGAGAGTAATAGATTGTATCCCCCCCCTGTACAGTCTCCTCCCCCCAGGATGTAATGGCTGATAACAGAGAGTAATAGATTGTATCCCCCCCCCCCCCCCCTGTACAGTCTCCTCTCCCCGGGGTGTAATGGCTGATAACAGAGAGTAATAGATTGTATCCCCCCCCTGTACAGTCTCCTCTCCCCGGGGTGTAATGGCTGATAACAGAGAGTAATAGATTGTATCCCCCTGTACAGTCTCCTCTCCCCGGGATGTAATGGCTGATAACAGAGAGTAATAGATTGTATCCCCCCCTGTACAGTCTCCTCTCCCCGGGGTGTAATGGCTGATAACAGAGAGTAATAGATTGTATCCCCCCTGTACAGTCTCCTCTCCCCGGGGTGTAATGGCTGATAACAGAGAGTAATAGATTGTATCCCCCTGTACAGTCTCCTCTCCCCGGGGTGTAATGGCTGATAACAGAGAGTAATAGATTGTATCCCCCCTGTACAGTCTCCTCTCCCCGGGGTGTAATGGCTGATAACAGAGAGTAATAGATTGTATCCCCCCTGTACAGTCTCCTCTCCCCGGGGTGTAATGGCTGATAACAGAGAGTAATAGATTGTATCCCCCCCTGTACAGTCTCCTCTCCCCGGGGTGTAATGGCTGATAACAGAGAGTAATAGATTGTATCCCCCTGTACAGTCTCCTCTCCCCGGGGTGTAATGGCTGATAACAGAGAGTAATAGATTGTACCGCCCCCTGTACAGTCTCCTCTCCCCGGGGTGTAATGGCTGATAACAGAGAGTAATAGATTGTATCCCCCTGTACAGTCTCCTCTCCCCGGGGTGTAATGGCTGATAACAGAGAGTAATAGATTGTATCCCCCTGTACAGTCTCCTCTCCCCGGGATGTAATGGCTGATAACAGAGAGTAATAGATTGTATCCCCCTGTACAGTCTCCTCTCCCCGGGGTATAATGGCTGATAACAGAGAGTAATAGATTGTATCCCCCCTGTACAGTCTCCTCTCCCCGGGGTGTAATGGCTGATAACAGAGAGTAATAGATTGTATCCCCCCTGTACAGTCTCCTCTCCCCGGGGTGTAATGGCTGATAACAGAGAGTAATAGATTGTATCCCCCCTGTACAGTCTCCTCTCCCCGGGATGTAATGGCTGATAACAGAGAGTAATAGATTGTATCCCCCCCTGTACAGTCTCCTCTCCCCGGGGTGTAATGGCTGATAACAGAGAGTAATAGATTGTATCCCCCTGTACAGTCTCCTCTCCCCGGGATGTAATGGCTGATAACAGAGAGTAATAGATTGTATCCCCCCTGTACAGTCTCCTCTCCCCGGGATGTAATGGCTGATAACAGAGAGTAATAGATTGTATCCCCCTGTACAGTCTCCTCTCCCCGGGGTGTAATGGCTGATAACAGAGAGTAATAGATTGTATCCCCCCCTGTACAGTCTCCTCTCCCCGGGGTGTAATGGCTGATAACAGAGAGTAATAGATTGTATCCCCCTGTACAGTCTCCTCTCCCCGGGATGTAATGGCTGATAACAGAGAGTAATAGATTGTATCCCCCCTGTACAGTCTCCTCTCCCCGGGGTGTAATGGCTGATAACAGAGAGTAATAGATTGTATCCCCCCCTGTACAGTCTCCGCTCCCCGGGGTGTAATGGCTGATAACAGAGAGTAATAGATTGTATCCCCCCTGTACAGTCTCCTCTCCCCGGGGTGTAATGGCTGATAACAGAGAGTAATAGATTGTATCCCCCCCTGTACAGTCTCCTCTCCCCGGGATGTAATGGCTGATAACAGAGAGTAATAGATTGTATCCCCCCCTGTACAGTCTCCTCTCCCCGGGGTGTAATGGCTGATAACAGAGAGTAATAGATTGTATCCCCCCCTGTACAGTCTCCTCTCCCCGGGGTGTAATGGCTGATAACAGAGAGTAATAGATTGTATCCCCCCCTGTACATCCTCCTCTCCCCGGGATGTAATGGCTGATAACAGAGAGTAATAGATTGTATCCCCCCTGTACAGTCTCCTCTCCCCGGGATGTAATGGCTAATAACAGAGAGTAATAGATTGTATCCCCCCCCCCTGTACAGTCTCCTCTCCCCGGGGTGTAATGGCTGATAACAGAGAGTAATAGATTGTATCCCCCCCTTTACAGTCTCCTCTCCCCGGGGTGTAATGGCTGATAACAGAGAGTAATAGATTGTATCCCCCCCTGTACAGTCTCCTCTCCCCGGGATGTAATGGCTGATAACAGAGAGTAATAGATTGTATCCCCCCCCCCTGTACAGTCTCCTCTCCCCGGGGTGTAATGGCTGATAACAGAGAGTAATAGATTGTATCCCCCCTGTACAGTCTCCTCTCCCCGGGGTGTAATGGCTGATAACAGAGAGTGATAGATTGTATCCCCCCTGTACAGTCTCCTCTCCCCGGGGTGTAATGGCTGATAACAGAGAGTAATAGATTGTATCCCCCCCTGTACAGTCTCCTCTCCCCGGGGTGTAATGGCTGATAACAGAGAGTAATAGATTGTATCCCCCCCTGTACAGTCTCCTCTCCCCGGGGTGTAATGGCTGATAACAGAGAGTAATAGATTGTATCCCCCCTGTACAGTCTCCTCTCCCCGGGGTGTAATGGCTGATAACAGAGAGTAATAGATTGTATCCCCCCCTGTACAGTCTCCTCTCCCCGGGGTGTAATGGCTGATAACAGAGAGTAATAGATTGTATCCTCCCTGTACAGTCTCCTCTCCCCGGGGTGTAATGACTGATAACAGAGAGTAATAGATTGTATCCCCCCCTGTACAGTCTCCTCTCCCCGGGGTGTAATGGCTGATAACAGAGAGTAATAGATTGTATCCCCCCCCCTGTACAGTCTCCTCTCCCCGGGATGTAATGGCTGATAACAGAGAGTAATAGATTGTATCCCCCCTGTACAGTCTCCTCTCCCCGGGGTGTAATGGCTGATAACAGAGAGTAATAGATTGTATCCCCCCTGTACAGTCTCCTCTCCCCGGGGTGTAATGGCTGATAACAGAGAGTAATAGATTGTATCCCCCCCTGTACAGTCTCCTCTCCCCGGGGTGTAATGGCTGATAACAGAGAGTAATAGATTGTATCCCCCCTGTACAGTCTCCTCTCCCTGGGGTGTAATGGCTGATAACAGAGAGTAATAGATTGTATCCCCCCTGTACAGTCTCCTCTCCCCGGGATGTAATGGCTGATAACAGAGAGTAATAGATTGTATTCCCCCTGTACAGTCTCCTCTCCCCGGGGTGTAATGGCTGATAACAGAGAGTAATAGATTGTATCCCCCCCTGTACAGTCTCCTCTCCCCGGGGTGTAATGGCTGATAACAGAGAGTAATAGATTGTATCCCCCTGTACAGTCTCCTCTCCCCGGGGTGTAATGGCTGATAACAGAGAGTAATAGATTGTATCCCCCCTGTACAGTCTCCTCTCCCCGGGATGTAATGGCTGATAACAGAGAGTAATAGATTGTATCCCCCCCTGTACAGTCTCCTCTCCCCGGGATGTAATGGCTGATAACAGAGAGTAATAGATTGTATCCCCCCTGTACAGTCTCCTCTCCCCGGGGTGTAGTGGCTGATAGCAGAGAGTAATAGATTGTACCCCCCTGTACAGTCTCCTCTCCCCGGGGTGTAGTGGCTGATAGCAGAGAGTAATAGATTGTATCCCCCCTGTACAGTCTCCTCTCCCCGGGATGTAATGGCTGATAGCAGAGAGTAATAGATTGTATCCCCCCTGTACAGTCTCCTCTCCCCGGGATGTAATGGCTGATAACAGAGAGTAATAGATTGTATCCCCCTGTACAGTCTCCTCTCCCCGGGGTGTAATGGCTGATAACAGAGAGTAATAGATTGTATCCCCCTGTACAGTCTCCTCTCCCCGGGGTGTAATGGCTGATAACAGAGAGTAATAGATTGTATCCCCCCTGTACAGTCTCCTCTCCCCGGGGTGTAATGGCTGATAACAGAGAGTAATAGATTGTATCCCCCCCTGTACAGTCTCCTCTCCCCGGGGTGTAATGGCTGATAACAGAGAGTAATAGATTGTATCCCCCTGTACAGTCTCCTCTCCCCGGGGTGTAATGGCTGATAACAGAGAGTAATAGATTGTATCCCCCCTGTACAGTCTCCTCTCCCCGGGATGTAATGGCTGATAACAGAGAGTAATAGATTGTATCCCCCCTGTACAGTCTCCTCTCCCCGGGGTGTAATGGCTGATAACAGAGAGTAATAGATTGTATCCCCCTGTACAGTCTCCTCTCCCCGGGATGTAATGGCTGATAACAGAGAGTAATAGATTGTATCCCCCCTGTACAGTCTCCTCTCCCCGGGATGTAATGGCTGATAGCAGAGAGTAATAGATTGTATCCCCCCCTGTACAGTCTCTGTAGTGGCTGATAACAGAGAGTGCTGCTGGTGTCTCTGGGGATGAGCTGTCAGTGTCAGGCAGGCAGCAGGAGATGTAATGGGAGCTGATGGCAGTTTTCCTTCCTCTGTCCCCGGAGACGCCGCGCACTGATCCTGTCACATTCACTCAAGTCCTCCCGATAAAGTTATAAAACCACTAAACCAGCAGCTCATGGATGAAAGCTGCTGCCCCTCCTGTCCTGCTGCTCCTCCTGTCCTGCTGCCCCTCCTGTCCTGCTTCCCGCACGCTATCTCCTCTGTGCTGCTCCTCCTGTCCTGCTGCCCCTCCTGTCCTGCTTCCCGCACGCTATCTCCTCTGTGCTGCCCCTCCTGTGCTGCTTCCCGCACAATATCTCCTCTGTGCTGCTCCTCCTGTGCTGCCCCTCCTGTGCTGCCCCTCCTGTGCTGCTTCCCGCACACAATCTCCTCTGTGCTGCTCCTCCTGTGCTGCCCCTCCTGTCCTGCTTCCCGCACGCTATCTCCTCTGTGCTGCCCCTCCTGTGCTGCTGCCCCTCCTGTCCTGCTTCCCGCACGCTATCTCCTCTGTGCTGCTCCTCCTGTGCTGCTGCCCCTCCTGTGCTGCTTCCCGCACGCTATCTCCTCTGTGCTGCTCCTCCAGTGCTGCTGCCCCTCCTGTGCTGCTTCCCGCACGCTATCTCCTCTGTGCTGCTCCTCCTGTGCTGCTTCCCGCACGCTATCTCCTCTGTGCTGCCCCTCCTGTCCTGCTTCCCGCACGCTATCTCCTCTGTGCTGCTCCTTCTGTCCTGCTGCCCCTCCTGTGCTGCTTCCCGCACGATATCTCCTCTGTGCTGCTCCTCCTGTGCTGCTCCTCCTGTGCTGCCCCTCCTGTGCTGCTTCCCGCACACAATCTCCTCTGTGCTGCTCCTCCTGTGCTGCTCCTCCTGTGCTGCTTCCCGCAGGCTATCTCCTCTGTGCTGCTCCTTCTGTGCTGCTTCCCGCACGCTATCTCCTCTGTGCTGCTCCTCCTGTGCTGCTCCTCCTGTGCTGCTTCCCGCACGATATCTCCTCTGTGCTGCTCCTCCTGTGCTGCTTCCCGCACACCATCTCCTCTGTGTTGCTCCTCCTGTGCTGCTCCTCCTGTGCTGCTTTCCGCAGGCTATCTCCTCTGTGCTGCTCCTTCTGTGCTGCTGCTCCTCCTGTGCTGCTCCTCCTGTGCTGCTTCCCGCAGGCTATCTCCTCTGTGCTGCTCCTCCTGTGCTGCTTCCCGCAGGCTATCTCCTCTGTGCTGCTCCTTCTGTGCTGCTGCTCCTCCTGTGCTGCTCCTCCTGTGCTGCTTCCCGCAGGGTATCTCCTCTGTGCTTCTCCTCCTGTGCTGCTTCCCGCACGATATCTCCTCTGTGCTGCTCCTCTAGTGCTGCTGCTCCTCCTGTGCTGCTCCTCCTGTGCTGCTTCCCGCAGGCTATCTCCTCTGTGCTGCTCCTCCTGTGCTGCTCCTCCTGTGCTGCTTCCCGCAGGCTATCTCCTCTGTGCTGCTCCTCCAGTGCTGCTGCCCCTCCTGTCC
Organism: Engystomops pustulosus; assembly: GCF_040894005.1. Lineage (NCBI taxonomy): Eukaryota > Metazoa > Chordata > Amphibia > Anura > Leptodactylidae > Engystomops > Engystomops pustulosus. The sequence goes on from NW_027284983.1 coordinate 262,084, forward strand.
TGCTTCCCGCACGCTATCTCCTCTGTGCTGCTCCTCCTGTCCTGCTTCCCGCAGGCTATCTCCTCTGTGCTGCTCCTCCAGTGCTGCTGCCCCTCCTGTCCTGCTTCCCGCACGCTATCTCCTCTGTGCTGCTCCTCCTGTCCTGCTTCCCGCAGGCTATCTCCTCTGTGCTGCTCCTTCTGTGCTGCTCCTTCTGTGCTGCTTCCCGCAGCCTATCTCCTCTGTGCTGCTCCTCCTGTGCTGCTTCCCGCAGCCTATCTCCTCTGTGCTGCTCCTCCTGTGCTGCTTCCCGCACACCATCTCCTCGGTGCTGCTCCTCCAGTGCGGCTGCCCCTCCTGTCCTGCTTCCCGCACGCTATCTCCTCTGTGCTGCTCCTCCTGTGCTGCTTCCCGCACGATATCTACTCTGTGCTGCTCCTCCTGTCCTGCTCCTCCTGTGCTGTGTCCCGCAGGCTATCTCCTCTGTGCTGCTCCTCCAGTGCTGCTGCTCCTCCTGTGCTGCTTCCTGCACACTATCTCCTCTGTGCTGCTCCTCCTGTCCTGCTTCCCGCACACTATCTCCTCTGTGCTGCTCCTCCTGTCCTGCTTCCCGCACACTATCTCCTCTGTGCTGCTCCTCCAGTGCTGCTGCCCCTCCTGTCCTACTTCCCGCAGGCTATCTCCTCTGTGCTGCTCCTCCTGTGCTGCTTCCCGCAGGCTATCTCCTCTGTGCTGCTCCTTCTGTGCTGCTTCCCGCACGGTATCTCCTCTGTGCTGCTCCTCCAGTGCTGCTGCTCCTCCTGTGCTGCATCCTGCACACCATCTCCTCTGTGCTGCTCTTCCTGTCCTGCTTCCCGCACACTATCTCCTCTGTGCTGCTCCTTCTGTGCTGCTTCCCGCACACTATCTCCTCTGTGCTGCTCCTCCTGTGCTGCATCCTGCACACTATCTCCTCTGTGCTGCTCCTTCTGTGCTGCTTCCCGCACACTATCTCCTCTGTGTTGCTCCTCCTGTGCTGCTGCCCCTCCTGTGCTGCTCCTCCTGTGCTGCTTCCTGCACACTATCTCCTCTGTGCTGCTCCTCTAGTGCTGCTGCTCCTCCTGTGCTGCTCCTCCTGTGCTGCATCCTGCACACCATCTCCTCTGTGCTGCTCCTCCTGTGCTGCTTCCCGCACGCTATCTCCTCTGTGCTGCTCCTCCTGTTCTGCTTCCTGCACACTATCTCCACTGTGCTGCTCCTCCTGTGCTGCTTCCGCAGGCTATCTCCTCTGTGCTGCTCCTCCAGTGCTGCTGCCCCTCCTTTTTTGCTTCCCGCACGCTATCTCCTCTGTGCTGCTCCTTCTGTGCTGCTTCCCGCACACTATCTCCTCTGTGCTGCTCCTGCTGTGCTGCTCCTCCTGTGCTGCTTCCCGCAGGCTATCTCCTCTGTGCTGCTCCTCCTGTGCTGCTCCTTCTGTGCTGCTTCCCGCACACTATCTCCTCTGTTCTGCTCCTCCTGTGCTGCTCCTTCTGTGCTGCTTCCCGCACACTATCTCCTCTGTGCTGCTCCTCCTGTTTTGCTTCCCGCAGGCTATCTCCTCTGTGCTGCTCCTCCAGTGCTGCTCCTCCTCCAGTGCTGCTCCTCCTCCTGTGCTGCTCCTCCTGTGCTGTTTCCTGCACGCTATCTCCTCTGTGCTGCTCCTCCTGTGCTGCTCCTCCTGTGCTGCTCCTCCTGTGCTGCTTCCTGCACACTATCTCCTCTGTGCTGCTCCTCCAGTGCTGCTTCCCGCAGGCTATCTCCTCTGTGCTGCTCCTCCAGTGCTGCTGCCCCTCCTGTCCTGCTTCCCGCACGTTATCTCCTCTGTGCTGCTCCTTCTGTGCTGCTCCTCCTGTGCTGCTTCCCGCAGGCTATTTCCTCTGTGCTGCTCCTCCTGTGCTGCTCCTCCTGTGCTGCTTCCCACAGGCTATCTCCTCTGTGCTGCTCCTCCTGTGCTGCTCCTCCTGTGCTGCTTCCCGCAGGCTATCTCCTCTGTGCTGCTCCTTCTGTGCTGCTCCTTCTGTGCTGCTTCCCGCACGATATCTCCTCTGTGCTGCCCCTCCTGTGCTGCTTCTTCTGTGCTGCTTACTGCACACTATCTCCTCTGTGCTGCTCCTCCAGTGCTGCTGCCCCTCCTGTCCTGCTTCCTGCACGCTATCTCCTCTGTGTTGCTCCTCCTGTGCTGCTGCCCCTCCTGTGCTGCTCCTCCTGTGCTGCTTCCTGCACACTATCTCCTCTGTGCTGCTCCTCCAGTGCTGCTGCTCCTCCTGTGCTGCTTCCTGCACACTATCTCCTCTGTGCTGCTCCTCCTGTGCTGCTTCCTGCACACTATCTCCTCTGTGCTGCTCCTCCTGTGCTGCTTCCCGCAGGCTATCTCCTCTGTGCTGCTCCTCCAGTGCTGCTGCCCCTCCTGTCCTGTTTCCCGCACGCTATCTCCTCTGTGCTGCTCCTTCTGTGCTGCTTCCCACACACTATCTTCTCTGTGCTGCTCCTGCTGTGCTGCTCCTCCTGTGCTGCTTCCCGCAGGCTATCTCCTCTGTGCTGCTCCTCCTGTGCTGCTCCTCCAGTGCTGCTCCTCCTCCTGTGCTGCTCCTCCTGTGCTTCTTCCTACACACTATCTCCTCTGTGCTGTTCCTCCAGTGCTGCTGCTCCTTCTGTACTGCTCCTCCTGTGCTGCTTCTTGCACACTATCTCCTCTGTGCTGCTCCTCCTGTGCTGCTCCTCCTGTGCTGCTTCCTGCACACTATCTCCTCTGTGCTGCTCCTCCTGTGCTGCTTCCCGCAGGCTATCTCCTCTGTGCTGCTCCTCCTGTGCTGCTTCCCGCAGGCTATCTCCTCTGTGCTGCTCCTCCTGTGCTGCTCCTCCAGTGCTGCTCCTCCTCCTGTGCTGCTCCTCCTGTGCTGCTTCCTACACACTATCTCCTCTGTGCTGCTCCTCCAGTGCTGCTGCTCCTTCTGTACTGCTCCTCCTGTGCTGCTTCCTGCACACTATCTCCTCTGTGCTGCTCCTCCTGTGCTGCTTCCTGCACACTATCTCCTCTGTGCTGCTCCTTCTGTGCTGCTTCCCGCACACCTTCTCCTCTGTGTTGCTCCTCCTGTGCTGCTGCCCCTCCTTTGCTGCTCCTCCTGTGCTGCTTCCTGCACACTATCTCCTCTGTGCTGCTCCTCCAGTGCTGCTGCTCCTCCTGTGCTGCTTCGTGCACACTATCTCCTCTGTGCTGCTCCTCCTGTGCAGCTCCTCCTGTGCTGCTTCCTGCACACTATCTCCTCTGTGCTGCTCCTCCTGTGCTGCTTCCCGCAGGCTATCTCCTCTGTGCTGCTCCTCCAGTGCTGCTTCCCCTCCTGTCCTGCTTCCCGCACGCTATCTCCTCTGTGCTACTCCTTCTGTGCTGCTTCCCGCACACTATCTCCTCTGTGCTGCTCCTCCTGTGCTGCTCCTTCTGTGCTGCTTCCCGCACACTATCTCCTCTGTGCTGCCCTTCCTGTGCTGCTCCTCCTGTGCTGCTTCCCGCAGGCTATCTCCTCTGTGCTGCTCCTCCTGTGCTGCTCCTTCTGTGCTGCTTCCCGCACACTATCTCCTCTGTGCTGCTCCTGCTGTGCTGCTCCTCCTGTGCTGCTTCCCGCACACTATCTCCTCTGTGCTGCTCCTCCTGTGCTGCTCCTCCTGTGCTGCTTCCTGCACACTATCTCCTCTGTGCTGCCCCTCCTGTCCTTCTTCCCGCACGATATCTCCTCTGTGCTGCTCCTCCTGTCCTGCTGCCCCTCCTGTCCTGCTTCCCGCACGTTATCTCCTCTGTGCTGCTCCTTCTGTGCTGCTTCCCGCACACTTTCTCCACTGTGCTGCTCCTGCTGTGCTGCTCCTCCTGTGCTGCTTCCCGCACACTATCTCCTCTGTGCTGCTCCTCCTGTGCTGCTCCTTCTGTGCTGCTTCCCGCACACTATCTCCTCCTGTGCTGCTCCTTCTGTGCTGCTTCCCGCACACTATCTCCTCTGTGCTGCTCCTCCTGTGCTGCTCCTCCTGTCCTGCTTCCCACACGATATCTCCTCTGTGCTGCTCCTCCAGTGCTGCCCCTCCAGTCCTGCTTCCCGCACGATATCTCCTCTGTGCTGCTCCTCCTGTGCTGCTCCCCGCACGATATCTCCTCTTTGCTGTTCCTCCTGTGCTGTTCCTCGTGTGATGCTCCTCCTGTGCTGCTTCCCGCACGCTATCTCCTCTGTGCTGCTCCTCCTGTGCTGCTTCTCCTGTGCTGCATCCCGCATGATATCTCCTCTGTGCTGCCCTTCCTGTGCGGCATCCAGCATGATATCTCCTCTTTGCTGCCCCTCCTGTGCTGCTTCCCGCACAATATCTTCTCTGTGCTGCCTCTCCTGTGCTGCCCCTCTTGTGCTGCTTCCCGCACGATATCTCCTCTGTGCTGCTCCTTCTGTGCTGCTCCTTCTGTGCTGCTTCCCGCACACTATCTCCTCTGTGCTGCCCCTCCTGTGCTGCCCCTCCTGTCCTGCTTCCCGCACGATATCTCCTCTGTGCTGCTCCTCCTTTGCTGCATCTCGCATGATATCTCCTCTGTGCTGCTCCTCCTGTGCTGCCCCTCCTGTCCTGCTTCCCACACTATATCTCCTCTGTGCTGCTCCTCCTGTGCTGCCCCTCCTGTCCTGCTTCCCGCACGATATCTCCTCTGTGCTGCTCCTCCTGTGCTGCTTCCCGCACGATATCTCCTCTGTGCTGCTCCTCCTGTGCTGCTCCTCCTTTGCTGCATCTCGCATGATATCTCCTCTGTGCTGCTCCTCCTGTGCTGCCCCTCCTGTCCTGCTTCCCGCACGATATCTACTCTGTGCTGCTCCTCCTGTGCTGCCCGTCCTGTCCTGCTTCCCGCACGATATCTCCTCTGTGCTGCTCCTCCTGTGCTGCTCCTTCTGTGCTGCTTCCCGCACACTATCTCCTCTGTGCTGCTCCTGCTGTGCTGCTCCTCCTGTGCTGCTTCCCGCACACTATCTCCTCTGTGCTGCTCCTCCTGTGCTGCTCCTCCTGTGCTGCTCCCCGCACGATATCTCCTCTTTGCTGTTCCTCCTGTGCTGTTCCTCGTGTGCTGCTTTCCACACGATATCTCCTCTGTGCTGCTCCTCCTGTGCTGCTTCCCGCACGCTATCTCCTCCTGTGCTGCTCCTCCTGTGCTGCTCCTCCTGTGCTGCATCCAGCATGATATCTACTCTGTGCTGCTCCTCCTGTGCTTCCCGCAAAATGGGGGTCATTTACTAAGGGCTCAAATCAGGTTTTTCCGTCGGGTTACCCGAATATTACCGTTTTGCGCCGATTTTCCCTGACTTGCCCTGGGTTTTTGGTGCACGCGATCGGATTGTGGTGCATCGCCGCTGGCATGCACAGGACGGAAATCGGGGCGTGATTCGGAAAAACCGGCATATTTTTTTTTAAAAATGTGTCGCTTGACAAGCGCTTACCTGCACCCGGCCTGGCTTGGTGAACTTCAGTGAACTCCGACGGACTTCAGCGCAGCAACAACACCTGGTGGACATCGGGCGCACGACCTTAGTGATCGCCGGAAGACACGAATCAGCATTGGGGAGCCCGCTGCTGGATTGTGAATGGACCGGGTAACTAAATCTGCCCCAATATCTCCTCTGTGCTGCTCCTCCTAATGTAAGAGCATTGTCCGTGTATAATGCGCTGTGCGGGGAGTCACTAAGATCCTGCGCCCGATATCCTGCATGTGTCGCTTCCCCGCTCAGGTCCCTGGAGTTCACCTTCTTCTTCCTGGTGCATGTAAGTGCATTGTCCGTGTATAATGTGCTGTGCGGGGAGTCACTGAGATCCTGTCCCGATATCCTGCATGTGTCACTTCCCCGCTCAGGTCCCGGGAGTTCACCTTCTTCTTCCTGGTGCATGTAAGTGCATTGTCCGTGTACAATGCGCTGTGCGGGGAGTCACTAAGATCCTGCCCCGATATCCTGCATGTGTCACTTCCCCGCTCAGGTCCCTGGAGTTCACCTTCTTCTTCCTGGTGCATTTAAGTGCATTGTCCGTGTATAATGTGCTGTGCGGGGAGTCACTGAGATCCTGTCCCGATATCCTGCATGTGTCGCTTCCCCGCTCAGGTCCCTGGAGTTCACCTTCTTCTTCCTGGTGCATGTAAGAGCATTGTCCGTGTTTCATGCGCTGTGCATGATCTCAGTCACTGAGATCCTGTCCCGATATCCTGCATGTGTCACTTCCCCGCTCAGGTCCCCGGAGTTCACCCTCTTCTTCCTGGTGCATGTAAGTGCATTGTCCGTGTATAATGCGCTGTGCGGGGAGTCACTAAGATCCTGCACCCGATATCCTGCATGTGTCGCTTCCCCGCTCAGGTCCCTGGAGTTCACCTTCTTCTTCCTGGTGCATGTAAGAGCATTGTCCGTGTATAATGCGCTGTGCGGGGAGTCACTAAGATCCTGCACCTGATATCCTGCATGTGTCGCTTCCCCGCTCAGGTCCCTGGAGTTCACCTTCTTCTTCCTGGTGCGTGTAAGTGCATTGTCCGTGTATAATGCGCTGTGCGGGGAGTCACTAAGATCCTGCGCCCGATATCCTGCATGTGTCACTTCCCCGCTCAGGTCCCCGGAGTTCACCTTCTTCTTCCTGGTGCATGTAAGTGCATTGTCCGTGTATAATGCGCTGTGCGGGGAGTCACTAAGATCCTGCACCCGATATCCTGCATGTGTCGCTTCCCCGCTCAGGTCCCCGGAGTTCACCTTCTTCTTCCTGGTGCATGTAAGTGCATTGTCCGTGTATAATGTGCTGTGCCGGGAGTCACTAAGATCGTGCCCCCGATATCCTGCATGTGTCACTTCCCCGCTCAGGTCCCCGGAGTTCACCCTCTTCTTCCTGGTGCATGTAAGTGCATTGTCCGTGTGTAATGCGCTGTGCGGAGAGTCACTAAGATCGTGCACCCGATATCCTGCATGTGTCACTTCCCCGCTCAGGTCCTCGGAGTTCACCTTCTTCTTCCTGGTGCATGTAAGTGCATTGTCCGTGTATAATGCGCTGTGCGGGGAGTCACTAAGATCCTGCGCCCGATATCCTGCATGTGTCGCTTCCCCGCTCAGGTCCCCGGAGTTCACCTTCTTCTTCCTGGTGCATGTAAGTGCATTGTCCGTGTATAATGCGCTGTGCAGAGAGTCACTAAGATCCTGCACCCGGTATCCTGCATGTGTCGCTTCCCCGCTCAGGTCCCCGGAGTTCACCTTCTTCTTCCTGGTGCATGTAAGTGCATTGTCCGTGTATAATGCGCTGTGCGGGGAGTCACTAAGATCCTGCACCCGATATCCTGCATGTGTCGCTTCCCCACTCAGGTCCCTGGAGTTCACCTTCTTCTTCCCAGTGCATGTAAGTGCATTGTCCGTGTATAATGTGCTGTGCGGGGAGTCACTAAGATCCTGCGCCCGATATCCTGCATGTGTTGCTTCCCTGCTCAGGTCCCCGGAGTTCACCTTCTTCTTCCTGGTGCATGTAAGTGCATTGTCCGTGTATAATGTGCTGTGCGGGGAGTCACTAAGATCCTGCGCCCGATATCCTGCATGTGTCGCTTCCCTGCTCAGGTCCATGGAGTTCACCTTCTTCTTCCTGGTGCATGTAAGTGCATTGTCCGTGTATAATGCGCTGTGCGGGGAGTCACTAAGATACTGCACCCGATATCCTGCATGTGTCGCTTCCCCGCTCAGGTCCCTGGAGTTCACCTTCTTCTTCCTGGTGCATGTAAGAGCATTGTCCGTGTATAATGCGCTGTGCGGGGAGTCACTAAGATCCTGCGCCCGATATCCTGCATGTGTCGCTTCCCCGCTCAGGTCCCAGGAGTTCACCTTCTTCTTCCTGGTGCATGTAAGTGCATTGTCCGTGTTTAATGCGCTGTGCGGGGAGTCACTGAGATCCTGTCCCGATATCCTGCATGTGTCGCTTCCCCGCTCAGGTCCCTGGAGTTCACCTTCTTCTTCCTGGTGCATGTAAGTGCATTGTCTGTGTATAATGCGCTGTGCGGGGAGTCACTAAGATCCTGCACCTGATATCCTGCATGTGTAGCTTCCCCGCTCAGGTCCCCGGAGTTCACCTTCTTCTTCCTGCTGCATGTAAGTGCATTGTCCGTGTATAATGCGCTGTGCGGGGAGTCACTAAGATCCTGCACCTGATATCCTGCATGTGTCGCTTCCCCGCTCAGGTCCCCGGAGTTCACCTCCTTCTTCCTGGTGCATGTAAGTGCATTCTCCGTGTATAATGCGCTGTGCAGGGAGTCACTAAGATCCTGCACCCGATATCCTGCATGTGTCGCTTCCCCGCTCAGGTCCCCGGAGTTCACCTTCTTCTTCCTGGTGCATGTAAGTGCATTGTCCGTGTATAATGCGCTGTGCGGGGAGTCACTAAGATCGTGCACCCGATATCCTGCATGTGTCACTTCCCCGCTCAGGTCCCTGGAGTTCACCTTCTTCTTCCTGGTGCATGTAAGTGCATTGTCCGTGTATAATGCGCTGTGCGGGGAGTCACTAAGATCCTGCGCCCGATATCCTGCATGTGTCGCTTCCCCACTCAGGTCCCCGGAGTTCACCTTCTTCTTCCTGGTGCATGTAAGTGCATTGTCCGTGTATAATGCGCTGTGCGGGGAGTCACTAAGATCCTGCGCCCGATATCCTGCATGTGTCACTTCCCCGCTCAGGTCCCCGGAGTTCACCTTCTTCTTCCTGGTGCATGTAAGTGCATTGTCCGTGTATAATGCGCTGTGCGGGGAGTCACTAAGATCCTGCCCCGATATCCTGCATGTGTCGCTTCCCCGCTCAGGTCCCTGGAGTTCACCTTCTTCTTCCTGGTGCATGTAAGTGCATTGTCCGTGTATAATGCACTGTGCGGGGAGACACTTAGATCCTGCGCCCGATATCCTGCATGTGTCGCTTCCCCGCTCAGGTCCCCGGAGTTCACCTTCTTCTTCCCGGTGCATGTAAGTGCATTGTCCGTGTATAATGCGCTGTGCGGGGAGTCACTCAGATCCTGCACCCGATATCCTGCATGTGTCACTTCCCCGCTCAGGTCCCTGGAGTTCACCTTCTTCTTCCTGGTGCATGTAAGTGCATTGTCCATGTATAATGCGCTGTGCGGGGAGTCACTAAGATCCTGCACCCGATATCCTGCATGTGTCGCTTCCCCGCTCAGGTCCCAGGAGTTCACCTTCTTCTTCCCGGTGCATGTAAGTGCTTGGGCTTTCGACACAATTTGAAAGCTTGAAAGCGAATAAGTCGCATCGTCCAATGGTCGCCCCCCGATTTCTGATGCATGGAACAGCTGCACCAAAATCTGATTCCAGCACAGACACTTAAATACCTGTGAAATTCCCAAAAACAGTGCACAGTCCAACGATCCGCAACCCCGGTGGGTCTAAAAGCAAAACTGGACACCGCATGAGCCCCTCAGCTACCATCTACCTATCTCGTGTCTCTTTCTAGCAGGTTATACACCACCACTAGGAGGAGATCACTACATACAGATTATACACCACCACTAGGGGGAGATCACTACATACAGATTATACACCACCACTAGGGGGAGATCACTACATACAGATTATACACCACCACTAGGGGGAGATCACTACATACAGATTATACACCACCACTAGGAGGAGATCACTACATACACATTATACACCACCACTAGGGGGAGCTCACTACATACAGATTATACATCACCACTAGGAGGAGATCACTACATACACATTATACACCACCACTAGGAGGAGATCACTACATACACATTATACACCACCACTAGGAGGAGAGCACTACATACAGATTATACACCACCACTAGGAGGAGATCACTACATACACATTATACACCACCACTAGGAGGAGATCACTACATACACATTATACACCACCACTAGGAGGAGATCACTACATACACATTATACACCACCACTAGGGGGAGGTCACTACATACAGATTATACACCACCACTAGGGGGAGATCACTACATACACATTATACACCACCACTAGGGGGAGATCACTACATACACATTATACACCACCACTAGGGGGAGATCACTACATACACATTATACACCACCACTAGGAGGAGATCACTACATACACATTATACACCACCACTAGGGGGAGATCACTACATACACATTATACACCACCACTAGGAGGAGATCACTACATACAGATTATACACCAACACTAGGGGGAGATCACTACATACAGATTATACACCACCACTAGGGGGAGATCACTACATACACATTATACACCACCACTAGGAGGAGATCACTACATACACATTATACACCACCACTAGGAGGAGATCACTACATACACATTATACACCACCACTAGGAGGAGATCACTACATACAGATTATACACCAACACTAGGGGGAGATCACTACATACAGATTATACACCACCACTAGGGGGAGATCACTACATACACATTATACACCACCACTAGGAGGAGATCACTACATACACATTATACACCACCACTAGGGGGAGGTCACTACATACAGATTATACCCCACCACTAGGAGGATATCACTACATACACATTATACACCACCACTAGGGGGAGATCACTACATACACATTATACACCACCACTAGGGGGAGATCACTACATACAGATTATACACCACCACTAGGGGGAGATCACTACATACACATTATACACCACCACTAGGAGGAGATCACTACATACAGATTATACATCACCACTAGGGGGAGCTCACTACATACACATTATACACCACCACTAGGAGGAGATCACTACATACACATTATACACCACCACTAGGAGGAGATCACTACATACAGATTATACATCACCACTAGGGGGAGCTCACTACATACACATTATACACCACCACTAGGAGGAGATCACTACATACAGATTATACACCACCACTAGGAGGAGATCACTACATACACATTATACACCACCACTAGGAGGAGATCACTACATACACATTATACACCACCACTAGGGGGAGATCACTACATACAGATTATACACCACCACTAGGGGGAGATCACTACATACACATTATACACCACCACTAGGAGGAGATCACTACATACACATTATACACCACCACTAGGGGGAGATCACTACATACACATTATACACCACCACTAGGAGGAGATCACTACATACACATTATACACCACCACTAGGAGGAGATCACTACATACACATTATACACCACCACTAGGGGGAGATCACTACATACACATTATACACCACCACTAGGGGGAGATCACTACATACACATTATACACCACCACTAGGAGGAGATCACTACATACACATTATACACCACCACTAGGGGGAGATCACTACATACACATTATACACCACCACTAGGGGGAGATCACTACATACAGATTATACACCACCACTAGGAGGAGATCACTACATACAGATTATACACCACCACTAGGGGGAGATCACTACATACACATTATACACCACCACTAGGAGGAGATCACTACATACACATTATACACCACCACTAGGAGGAGATCACTACATACAGATTATACACCACCACTAGGAGGAGATCACTACATACACATTATACACCACCACTAGGGGGAGATCACTACATACACATTATACACCACCACTAGGAGGAGATCACTACATACACATTATACACCACCACTAGGAGGAGATCACTACATACAGATTATACACCACCACTAGGGGGGGATCACTACATACACATTATACACCACCACTAGGGGGAGATCACTACATACACATTATACACCATCACTAGGAGGAGATCACTACATACACATTATACACCACCACTAGGAGGAGATCACTACATACACATTATACACCACCACTAGGGGGAGATCACTACATACACATTATACACCACCACTAGGGGGAGATCACTACATACAGATTATACACCACCACTAGGGGGAGATCACTACATACACATTATACACCACCACTAGGAGGAGATCACTACATACAGATTATACACCATCACTAGGGGGAGATCACTACATACACATTATACACCACCACTAGGGGGAGATCACTACATACACATTATACACCACCACTAGGGGGAGATCACTACATACACATTATACACCACCACTAGGGGGAGATCACTACATACACATTATACACCACCACTAGGGGGGGTCACTACATACACATTATACACCACCACTAGGGGGAGATCACTACATACACATTATACACCACCACTAGGAGGAGATCACTACATACACATTATACACCACCACTAGGGGGAGATCACTACATACACATTATACACCACCACTAGGGGGAGATCACTACATACACATTATACACCACCACTAGGGGGAGATCACTACATACACATTATACACCATCACTAGGAGGAGATCACTACATACACATTATACACCACCACTAGGAGGAGATCACTACATACACATTATACACCACCACTAGGGGGAGATCACTACATACACATTATACACCACCACTAGGGGGAGATCACTACATACACATTATACACCATCACTAGGAGGAGATCACTACATACACATTATACACCACCACTAGGAGGAGATCACTACATACACATTATACACCACCACTAGGGGGAGATCACTACATACACATTATACACCACCACTAGGGGGAGATCACTACATACAGATTATACACCACCACTAGGGGGAGATCACTACATACACATTATACACCACCACTAGGGGGAGATCACTACATACAGATTATACACCACCACTAGGGGGAGATCACTACATACAGATTATACACCACCACTAGGGGGAGATCAATACATACACATTATACACCACCACTAGGGGGAGGTCACTACATACACATTATACACCACCACTAGGGGGGGATCACTACATACACATTATACACCACCACTAGGGGGAGATCACTACATACACATTATACACCATCACTAGGAGGAGATCACTACATACACATTATACACCACCACTAGGAGGAGATCACTACATACACATTATACACCACCACTAGGGGGAGATCACTACATACACATTATACACCACCACTAGGGGGAGATCACTACATACAGATTATACACCACCACTAGGGGGAGATCACTACATACACATTATACACCACCACTAGGGGGAGATCACTACATACAGATTATACACCACCACTAGGGGGATATCACTACATACAGATTATACACCACCACTAGGGGTAGATCAATACATACACATTATACACCACCACTAGGGGGAGGTCACTACATACACATTATACACCACCACTAGGAGGAGATCACTACATACAGATTATACACCACCACTAGGGGGAGATCACTACATACAGATTATACACCACCACTAGGAGGAGATCACTACATACAGATTATACACCACCACTAGGGGGAGATCACTACATACACATTATACACCACCACTAGGGGGAGATCGCTACATACAGATTATACACCATCACTAGGAGGAGATCACTACATACACATTATACACCACCACTAGGAGGAGATCACTACATACACATTATACACCACCACTAGGGGGAGATCACTACATACACATTATACACCACCACTAGGGGGAGATCACTACATACAGATTATACACCACCACTAGGGGGAGATCACTACATACACATTATACACCACCACTAGGGGGAGATCACTACATACAGATTATACACCACCACTAGGGGGAGATCACTACATACAGATTATACACCACCACTAGGGGTAGATCAATACATACACATTATACACCACCACTAGGGGGAGGTCACTACATACACATTATACACCACCACTAGGGGGAGATCACTACATACACATTATACACCACCACTAGGAGGAGATCACTACATACACATTATACACCACCACTAGGGGGAGATCACTACATACACATTATACACCACCACTAGGGGGAGATCACTACATACAGATTATACACCACCACTAGGGGGAGATCACTACATACACATTATACACCACCACTAGGGGGAGATCACTACATACAGATTATACACCACCACTAGGGGGAGATCACTACATACAGATTATACACCACCACTAGGGGTAGATCAATACATACACATTATACACCACCACTAGGGGGAGGTCACTACATACACATTATACACCACCACTAGGAGGAGATCACTACATACAGATTATACACCACCACTAGGGGGAGATCACTACATACAGATTATACACCACCACTAGGAGGAGATCACTACATACAGATTATACACCACCACTAGGGGGAGATCACTACATACAGATTATACACCACCACTAGGGGGAGATCACTGCATACAGATTATACACCACCACTAGGAGGAGATCACTACATACAGATTATACATCACCACTAGGAGGAGATCACTACATACACATTATACACCACCACTAGGGGGAGATCACTACATGCAGATTATACACCACCACTAGGGGGAGATCACTACATACAGATTATACACCACCACTAGGGGGAGATCACTACATACAGATTATACACCACCACTAGGGGGAGATCACTACATACAGATTATACACCACCAGTAGGGGGAGATCACTACATACAGATTATACACCACCACTAGGGGGAGATCACTACATACAGATTATACACCACCACTAGGGGGAGATCACTACATACACATTATACACCACCACTAGGAGGAGATCACTACATACACATTATACACCACCACTAGGAGGAGATCACTACATACAGATTATACACCACCACTAGGGGGAGATCACTACATACAGATTATACACCACCACTAGGGGGAGATCACTACATACAGATTATACACCACCACTAGGGGGAGATCACTACATACAGATTATACACCACCACTAGGAGGAGATCACTACATACATATTATACACCACCACTAGGGGGAGATCACTACATACAGATTATACACCACCACTAGGGGGAGATCACTACATACAGATTATACACCACCACTAGGGGGAGATCACTGCATACAGATTATACACCACCACTAGGAGGAGATCACTACATACAGATTATACATCACCACTAGGAGGAGATCACTACATACACATTATACACCACCACTAGGGGGAGATCACTGCATACAGATTATACACCACCACTAGGAGGAGATCACTACATACAGATTATACATCACCACTAGGAGGAGATCACTACATACACATTATACACCACCACTAGGGGGAGATCACTACATACAGATTATACACCACCACTAGGGGGAGATCACTACATACAGATTATACACCACCACTAGGGGGAGATCACTACATACAGATTATACACCACCACTAGGGGGAGATCACTACATACAGATTATACACCACCACTAGGGGGAGATCACTGCATACAGATTATACACCACCACTAGGAGGAGATCACTACATACAGATTATACATCACCACTAGGAGGAGATCACTACATACACATTATACACCACCACTAGGGGGAGATCACTACATACAGATTATACACCACCACTAGGGGGAGATCACTACATACAGATTATACACCACCACTAGGAGGAGATCACTACATACAGATTATACACCACCACTAGGGGGAGATCACTACATACAGATTATACACCACCACTAGGGGGAGATCACTACATACACATTATACACCACCACTAGGAGGAGATCACTACATACAGATTATACACCATTACTAGGAGGAGATCACTACATACACATTATACACCACCACTAGGGGGAGATCACTACATACACATTATACACCACCACTAGGGGGAGATCACTACATACAGATTATACACCACCACTAGGGGGAGATCACTACATACAGATTATACACCACCACTAGGAGGAGATCACTACATACATATTATACACCACCACTAGGGGGAGATCACTACATACAGATTATACACCACCACTAGGAGGAGATCACTACATACATATTATACACCACCACTAGGAGGAGATCACTACATACAGATTATACACCACCACTAGGAGGAGATCACTACATACACATTATACACCACCACTAGGGGGAGATCACTACATACACATTATACACCACCACTAGGGGGAGATCACTACATACACATTATACACCACCACTAGGGGGAGATCACTACATACAGATTATACACCACCACTAGGGGGAGATCACTACATACAGATTATACACCACCACTAGGAGGAGATCACTACATACAGATTATACACCACCACTAGGGGGAGATCACTACATACAGATTATACACCACCACTAGGAGGAGATCACTACATACATATTATACACCACCACTAGGGGGAGATCTCTACATACAGATTATACACCACCACTAGGAGGAGATCACTACATACAGATTATACACCACCACTAGGGGGAGCTCACTACATACACATTATACACCACCACTAGGAGGAGATCACTACATACATATTATACACCACCACTAGGAGGAGATCACTACATACAGATTATACACCACCACTAGGAGGAGCTCACTACATACAGATTATACACCACCACTAGGAGGAGATCACTACATACATATTATACACCACCACTAGGGGGAGATCACTACATACACATTATACACCACCACTAGGAGGAGCTCACTACATACAGATTATACACCACCACTAGGAGGAGATCACTACATACATATTATACACCACCACTAGGGGGAGATCACTACATACACATTATACACCACCACTAGGGGGAGATCACTACATACATACTATACACCACCACTAGGGGGAGATCACTACATACACTTTATACACCACCACTAGGGGGAGATCACTACATACACATTATACACCACCACTAGGAGGAGCTCACTACATACAGATTATACACCACCACTAGGAGGAGATCACTACATACACATTATACACCACCACTAGGGGGAGCTCACTACATACACATTATACACCACCACTAGGGGGAGATCACTACATACAGATTATACACCACCACTAGGAGGAGATCACTACATACACATTATACACCACCACTAGGGGGAGATCTCTACATACAGATTATACACCATCACTAGGGGGAGATCACTACATACACATTATACACCACCACTAGGGGGAGATCACTACATACACATTATACACCACCACTAGCGGGAGATCACTATATACACATTATACACCACCACTAGGAGGAGATCACTACATACACATTATACACCACCAATAGGAGGAGATCACTGCATACAGATTATACACCACCACTAGGGGGAGATCACTACATACAGATTATACACCACCACTAGGGGGAGATCACTACATACAGATTATACACCACCACTAGGGGGAGCTCACTACATACAGCTTATACACCACCACTAGGGGGAGATCACTACATACACATTATACACCACCACTAGGGGGAGATCACTACATACACATTATACACCACCACTAGGGGGAGATCACTATATACACATTATACACCACCACTAGGAGGACATCACTACATACACATTATACACCACCACTAGGAGGAGATCACTACATACACATTATACACCACCAATAGGAGGAGATCACTGCATACAGATTATACACCACCACTAGGGGGAGATCACTACATACAGATTATACACCACCACTAGGGGGAGATCACTACATACAGATTATACACCACCACTAGGGGGAGATCACTACATACAGCTTATACACCACCACTAGGGGGAGCTCACTACATACAGATTATACACCACCACTAGGGGGAGCTCACTACATACAGATTATACACCACCACTAGGGGGAGATCACTACATACACATTATACACCACCACTAGGGGGAGATCACTACATACACATTATACACCACCACTAGGGGGAGATCACTACATACACATTATACACCACCACTAGGGGGAGATCACTACATACACATTATACACCACCACTAGGGGGAGATCACTACATACACATTATACACCACCACTAGGGAGAGATCACTACATACACATTATACACCACCACTAGGTGGAGCTCACTACATACACATTATACACCACCTCTAGGAGGAGATCACTACATACACATTATACACCACCACTAGGGGGAGCTCACTACATACAGATTATACACCAACACTAGGGGGAGATCACTACATACACATTATACACCACCACTAGGAGGAGAACACTACATACAGATTATGCACCACCACTAGGGGGAGATCACTACATACACATTATACACCACCACTAGGGGGAGATCACTACATACACATTATACACCACCACTAGGAGGAGATCACTACATACAGATTATACACCACCACTAGGGGGAGATCACTACATACACATTATACACCACCACTAGGGGGAGATCACTACATACACATTATACACCACCTCTAGGAGGAGATCACTACATACACATTATACACCACCACTAGGGGGAGCTCACGACATACAGATTATACACCACCACTAGGGAGAGATCACTACATACACATTATACACCACCACTAGGGGGAGCTCACTACATACACATTATACACCACCTCTAGGAGGAGATCACTACATACACATTATACACCACCACTAGGGGGAGCTCACTACATACAGATTATACACCACCACTAGGGGGAGATCACTACATACACATTATACACCACCACTAGGAGGAGATCACTACATACAGATTATACACCACCACTAGGAGGAGATCACTACATACAGATTATACACCACCACTAGGGGGAGATCACTACATACACATTATACACCACCACTAGGGGGAGATCACTACATACAGATTATACACCACCACTAGGAGGAGATCACTACATACAGAATATACACCACCACTAGGGGGAGATCACTACATACACATTATACACCACCACTAGGAGGAGATCACTACATACAGATTATACACCACCACTAGGAGGAGATCACTACATACACATTATACACCACCACTAGGGGGAGCTCACTACATACAGATTATACACCACCACTAGGGGGAGATCACTACATACATATTATACACCACCTCTAGGAGGAGATCACTACATACACATTATACACCACCACTAGGGGGAGATCACTACATACACATTATACACCACCACTAGGGGGAGATCACTACATACAGATTATACACCACCACTAGGGGGAGATCACTACATACAGATTATACACCACCACTAGGAGGAGATCACTACATACAGATTATACACCACCACTAGGAGGAGATCACTACATACACATTATACACCACCACTAGGGGGAGCTCACTACATACAGATTATACACCACCACTAGGGGGAGATCACTACATACAGATTATACACCACCACTAGGGGGAGATCACTACATACAGATTATACATCACCACTAGGGGGAGATCACTACATACACATTATACACCACCACTAGGAGGAGATCACTACATACACATTATACACCAACACTAGGGGGAGATCACTACATACAGATTATACACCACCACTAGGGGGAGATCACTACATACAGATTATACACCACCACTAGGGGGAGATCACTACATACAGATTATACATCACCACTAGGGGGAGATCACTACATACACATTATACACCATCACTAGGGGGAGCTCACTACATACAGATTATACACCACCACTAGGGGGAGATCACTACATACAGATTATACACCACCACTAGGGGGAGATCACTGCATACAGATTATACACCACCACTAGGGGGAGCTCACTACATACACATTATACACCACCACTAGGAGGAGATCACTACATACACATTATACACCACCACTAGGGGGAGATCACTACATACAGATTATACACCACCACTAGGGGGAGATCACTACATACAGATTATACACCACCACTAGGGGGAGATCACTACATACAGATTATACACCACCACTAGGAGGAGATCACTACATACAGATTATACACCACCACTAGGGGGAGATCACTACATACACATTATACACCACCACTAGGGGGAGATCACTGCATACAGATTATACACCACCACTAGGAGGAGATCACTACATACATATTATACACCACCACTAGGGGGAGATCACTACATACAGATTATACACCACCACTAGGGGGAGATCACTACATACAGATTATACACCACCACTAGGGGGAGATCACTGCATACAGATTATACACCACCACTAGGAGGAGATCACTACATACAGATTATACATCACCACTAGGAGGAGATCACTACATACACATTATACACCACCACTAGGGGGAGATCACTGCATACAGATTATACACCACCACTAGGGGGAGCTCACTACATACAGATTATACACCACCACTAGGGGGAGATCACTACATACAGATTATACACCACCACTAGGGGGAGATCACTACATACACATTATACACCACCACTAGGGGGAGATCACTACATACAGATTATACACCACCACTAGGGGGAGATCACTACATACAGATTATACACCACCACTAGGGGGAGATCACTACATACACATTATACACCACCACTAGGGGGAGATCACTACATACACATTATACACCACCACTAGGGGGAGATCACTACATACACATTATACACCACCACTAGGGGGAGATCACTACATACAGATTATACACCACCACTAGGAGGAGATCACTACATACACATTATACACCACCACTAGGGGGAGATCACTACATACACATTATACACCACCACTAGGGGGAGATCACTACATACACATTATACACCACCACTAGGGGGAGATCACTACATACACATTATACACCACCACTAGGAGGAGATCAGTACATACAGATTATACACCACCACTAGGAGGAGATCACTACATACAGATTATACACCACCACTAGGGGGAGATCACTACAAACAGATTATACACCACCACTAGGAGGATATCACTACATACAGATTATACACCACCACTAGGAGGAGATCACTACATACAGATTATACACCACCACTAGGGGGAGATCACTACATACATATTATACACCACCACTAGGGGGAGATCACTACATACACATTATACACCACCACTAGGAGGAGATCACTA
This sequence comes from Engystomops pustulosus, assembly GCF_040894005.1. Taxonomy (NCBI): domain Eukaryota; kingdom Metazoa; phylum Chordata; class Amphibia; order Anura; family Leptodactylidae; genus Engystomops; species Engystomops pustulosus. The sequence continues at coordinate 283,215 of NW_027284983.1, forward strand.
CATACAGATTATACACCACCACTAGGAGGAGATCACTACATACACATTATACACCACCACTAGGGGAGATCACTACATACACATTATACACCACCACTAGGGGGAGATCACTACATACACATTATACACCACCGCTAGGGGGAGATCACTACATACACATTATACACCACCACTAGGGGGAGATCACTACATACACATTATACACCACCACTAGGGGGAGATCACTACATACACATTATACACCACCACTAGGGGGAGATCATTACATACACATTATACACCACCACTAGGGGGAGCTCACTACATACACATTATACACCACCACTAGGAGGAGATCACTACATACACATTATACACCACCACTAGGGGGAGATCACTACATACAGATTATACACCACCACTAGGGAGAGATCACTACATACACATTATACACCACCACTAGGAGGAGATCACTACATACAGATTATACACCACCACTAGGAGGAGACCACTACATACAGATTATACATCACCACTAGGAGGAGATCACTACATACACATTATACACCACCACTAGGGGGAGATCACTACATACACATTATACACCACCACTAGGGGGAGATAACTACATACAGATTATACACCACCACTAGGGGGAGATCATTACATACAGATTATACATCACCACTAGGGGGAGATCACTACATACACATTATACACCACCACTAGGGGGAGATCACTACATACACATTATACACCACCACTAGGGGGAGATAACTACATACACATTATACACCACCACTAGGGGGAGATAACTACATAAAGATTATACACCACCACTAGGGGGAGATCATTACATACACATTATACACCACCACTAGGGGGAGCTCACTACATACACATTATACACCACCACTAGGGGGAGATCACTACATACACATTATACACCACCACTAGGGGGAGATCACTACATACACATTATACACCACCACTAGGGGGAGATCACTACATACACATTATACACCACCACTAGGGGGAGATCACTACATACAGATTATACACCACCACTAGGGGGAGATCACTACATACAGATTATACACCACCACTAGGGAGAGATCACTACATACAGATTATACACCACCACTAGGAGGAGATCAGTACATACAGATTATACACCACCACTAGGGGGAGATCACTACATACACATTATACACCACCGCTAGGGGGAGATCACTACATACACATTATACACCACCACTAGGGGGAGATCACTACATACACATTATACACCACCACTAGGGGGAGATCACTACATACACATTATACACCACCACTAGGGGGAGATCATTACATACACATTATACACCACCACTAGGGGGAGCTCACTACATACACATTATACACCACCACTAGGGGGAGATCACTACATACACATTATACACCACCACTAGGGGGAGATCACTACATACAGATTATACACCACCACTAGGGAGAGATCACTACATACACATTATACACCACCACTAGGAGGAGATCACTACATACAGATTATACACCACCACTAGGAGGAGACCACTACATACAGATTATACATCACCACTAGGAGGAGATCACTACATACACATTATACACCACCACTAGGGGGAGATCACTACATACACATTATACACCACCACTAGGGGGAGATAACTACATACAGATTATACACCACCACTAGGGGGAGATCATTACATACAGATTATACATCACCACTAGGGGGAGATCACTACATACACATTATACACCACCACTAGGGGGAGATCACTACATACACATTATACACCACCACTAGGGGGAGATAACTACATACACATTATACACCACCACTAGGGGGAGATAACTACATACAGATTATACACCACCACTAGGGGGAGATCATTACATACACATTATACACCACCACTAGGGGGAGCTCACTACATACACATTATACACCACCACTAGGGGGAGATCACTACATACACATTATACACCACCACTAGGGGGAGATCACTACATACACATTATACACCACCACTAGGGGGAGATCACTACATACACATTATACACCACCACTAGGGGGAGATCACTACATACAGATTATACACCACCACTAGGGGGAGATCACTACATACAGATTATACACCACCACTAGGGGGAGATCACTACATACACATTATACACCACCACTAGGGGGAGATCACTACATACAGATTATACACCACCACTAGGGGGAGATCACTACATACAGATTATACACCACCACTAGGGGGAGATCACTACATACACATTATACACCACCACTAGGGAGAGATCACTACATACAGATTATACACCACCACTAGGAGGAGATCAGTACATACAGATTATACACCACCACTAGGAGGAGATCACTACATACAGATTATACACCACCACTAGGGGGAGATCACTACAAACAGATTATACACCACCACTAGGAGGAGATCACTACATACAGATTATACACCACCACTAGGAGGAGATCACTACATACAGATTATACACCACCACTAGGGGGAGATCACTACATACACATTATACACCACCACTAGGAGGAGATCACTACATACAGATTATACACCACCACTAGGAGGAGATCACTACATACACATTATACACCACCACTAGGAGGAGATCACTACATACAGATTATACACCACCACTAGGGGGAGATCACTACATACACATTATACACCACCACTAGGGGGAGATCACTACATACACATTATACACCACCACTAGGGGGAGATCACTACATACACATTATACACCACCACTAGGAGGAGATCACTACATATAGATTATACACCACCACTAGGAGGAGATCACTACATACACATTATACACCCCCACTAGGGGGAGATCACTACATACAGATTATACACCACCACTAGGAGGAGATCACTACATACACATTATACACCACCACTAGGAGGAGCTCACTACATACAGATTATACACCACCACTAGGAGGAGATCACTACATACAGATTATACACCACCACTAGGAGGAGATCACTACATACAGATTATACACCACCACTAGGAGGAGATCGCTACATACAGATTATACACCACCACTAGGAGGAGATCACTACATACACATTATACACCACCACTAGGAGGAGATCACTACATACACATTATACACCACCACTAGGGGGAGATCACTACATACAGATTATACACCACCACTAGGGGGAGATCACTACATACAGATTATACACCACCACTAGGGAGAGATCACTACATACACATTATACACCACCACTAGGAGGAGATCACTACATACAGATTATACACCACCACTAGGAGGAGATCAGTACATACAGATTATACACCACCACTAGGAGGAGATCACTACATACAGATTATACACCACCACTAGGGGGAGATCACTACAAACAGATTATACACCACCACTAGGAGGAGATCACTACATACAGATTATACACCACCACTAGGAGGAGATCACTACATACAGATTATACACCACCACTAGGGGGAGATCACTACATACATATTATACACCACCACTAGGGGGAGATCACTACATACACATTATACACCACCACTAGGAGGAGATCACTACATACAGATTATACACCACCACTAGGAGGAGATCACTACATACAGATTATACACCACCACTAGGAGGAGATCACTACATACACATTATACACCACCACTAGGGGGAGATCACTACATACAGATTATACACCACCACTAGGGGGAGATCACTACATACACATTATACACCACCACTAGGAGGAGATCACTACATACACATTATACACCACCACTAGGGGGGGTCACTACATACAGATTATACACCACCACTAGGAGGAGATCACTACATACAGATTATACACCACCACTAGGAGGAGATCACTACATACACATTATACACCACCACTAGGGGGAGATCACTACATACAGATTATACACCACCACTAGGGGGAGATCACTACATACACATTATACACCACCACTAGGAGGAGATCACTACATACAGATTATACACCACCACTAGGGGGAGATCACTACATACACATTATACACCACCACTAGGGGGAGATCACTACATACACATTATACACCACCACTAGGAGATAATCACTACATACACATTATACACCACCACTAGGAGGAGATCACTACATACATATTATACACCACCACTAGGAGGAGATCACTACATACACATTATACACCACCACTAGGAGGAGATCACTACATACACATTATACACCACCACTAGGAGGAGATCACTACATACACATTATACACCACCACTAGGAGATAATCACTACATACACATTATACACCACCACTAGGAGGAGATCACTACATACATATTATACACCACCACTAGGAGGAGATCACTACATACAGATTATACACCACCACTAGGGGGAGATCACTACATACAGATTATACACCACCACTAGGAGGAGATCACTACATACAGATTATACACCACCACTAGGGGGAGATCACTACATACATATTATACACCACCACTAGGAGGAGATCACTACATACACATTATACACCACCACTAGGAGGAGATCACTACATACACATTATACACCACCACTAGGAGGAGATCACTACATACACATTATACACCACCACTAGGAGATAATCACTACATACACATTATACACCACCACTAGGAGGAGATCACTACATACATATTATACACCACCACTAGGAGGAGATCACTACATACAGATTATACACCACCACTAGGGGGAGATCACTACATACACATTATACACCACCACTAGGGGGAGATCACTACATACAGATTATACACCACCACTAGGGGGAGATCACTACATACAGATTATACACCACCACTAGGGGGAGATCACTACATACACATTATACACCACCACTAGGGAGAGATCACTACATACAGATTATACACCACCACTAGGAGGAGATCAGTACATACAGATTATACACCACCACTAGGAGGAGATCACTACATACAGATTATACACCACCACTAGGGGGAGATCACTACAAACAGATTATACACCACCACTAGGAGGAGATCACTACATACAGATTATACACCACCACTAGGAGGAGATCACTACATACAGATTATACACCACCACTAGGGGGAGATCACTACATACACATTATACACCACCACTAGGAGGAGATCACTACATACAGATTATACACCACCACTAGGAGGAGATCACTACATACACATTATACACCACCACTAGGAGGAGATCACTACATACAGATTATACACCACCACTAGGGGGAGATCACTACATACACATTATACACCACCACTAGGGGGAGATCACTACATACACATTATACACCACCACTAGGGGGAGATCACTACATACAGATTATACACCACCACTAGGGGGAGATCACTACATACACATTATACACCACCACTAGGGAGAGATCACTACATACAGATTATACACCACCACTAGGAGGAGATCAGTACATACAGATTATACACCACCACTAGGAGGAGATCACTACATACAGATTATACACCACCACTAGGGGGAGATCACTACAAACAGATTATACACCACCACTAGGAGGAGATCACTACATACAGATTATACACCACCACTAGGAGGAGATCACTACATACAGATTATACACCACCACTAGGGGGAGATCACTACATACACATTATACACCACCACTAGGAGGAGATCACTACATACAGATTATACACCACCACTAGGAGGAGATCACTACATACACATTATACACCACCACTAGGAGGAGATCACTACATACAGATTATACACCACCACTAGGGGGAGATCACTACATACACATTATACACCACCACTAGGGGGAGATCACTACATACACATTATACACCACCACTAGGGGGAGATCACTACATACACATTATACACCACCACTAGGAGGAGATCACTACATATAGATTATACACCACCACTAGGAGGAGATCACTACATACACATTATACACCCCCACTAGGGGGAGATCACTACATACAGATTATACACCACCACTAGGAGGAGATCACTACATACACATTATACACCACCACTAGGAGGAGCTCACTACATACAGATTATACACCACCACTAGGAGGAGATCACTACATACAGATTATACACCACCACTAGGAGGAGATCACTACATACAGATTATACACCACCACTAGGAGGAGATCGCTACATACAGATTATACACCACCACTAGGAGGAGATCACTACATACACATTATACACCACCACTAGGAGGAGATCACTACATACACATTATACACCACCACTAGGGGGAGATCACTACATACAGATTATACACCACCACTAGGGGGAGATCACTACATACAGATTATACACCACCACTAGGGAGAGATCACTACATACACATTATACACCACCACTAGGAGGAGATCACTACATACAGATTATACACCACCACTAGGAGGAGATCAGTACATACAGATTATACACCACCACTAGGAGGAGATCACTACATACAGATTATACACCACCACTAGGGGGAGATCACTACAAACAGATTATACACCACCACTAGGAGGAGATCACTACATACAGATTATACACCACCACTAGGAGGAGATCACTACATACAGATTATACACCACCACTAGGGGGAGATCACTACATACATATTATACACCACCACTAGGGGGAGATCACTACATACACATTATACACCACCACTAGGAGGAGATCACTACATACAGATTATACACCACCACTAGGAGGAGATCACTACATACAGATTATACACCACCACTAGGAGGAGATCACTACATACACATTATACACCACCACTAGGGGGAGATCACTACATACAGATTATACACCACCACTAGGGGGAGATCACTACATACACATTATACACCACCACTAGGAGGAGATCACTACATACACATTATACACCACCACTAGGGGGGGTCACTACATACACATTATACACCACCACTAGGGGGAGATCACTACATACACATTATACACCACCACTAGGAGATAATCACTACATACACATTATACACCACCACTAGGAGGAGATCACTACATACATATTATACACCACCACTAGGAGGAGATCACTACATACACATTATACACCACCACTAGGAGGAGATCACTACATACACATTATACACCACCACTAGGAGGAGATCACTACATACACATTATACACCACCACTAGGAGATAATCACTACATACACATTATACACCACCACTAGGAGGAGATCACTACATACATATTATACACCACCACTAGGAGGAGATCACTACATACAGATTATACACCACCACTAGGGGGAGATCACTACATACAGATTATACACCACCACTAGGAGGAGATCACTACATACAGATTATACACCACCACTAGGGGGAGATCACTACATACATATTATACACCACCACTAGGAGGAGATCACTACATACACATTATACACCACCACTAGGAGGAGATCACTACATACACATTATACACCACCACTAGGAGGAGATCACTACATACACATTATACACCACCACTAGGAGATAATCACTACATACACATTATACACCACCACTAGGAGGAGATCACTACATACATATTATACACCACCACTAGGAGGAGATCACTACATACAGATTATACACCACCACTAGGGGGAGATCACTACATACAGATTATACACCACCACTAGGGGGAGATCACTACATACACATTATACACCACCGCTAGGGGGAGATCACTACATACACATTATACACCACCTTTAGGGGGAGCTCACTACATACACATTATACACCACCACTAGGGGGAGATCACTACATACAGATTATACACCACCACTAGGAGGAGATCACTACATACAGATTATACACCACCACTAGGGGAAGATCACTACATACACATTATACACCACCACTAGGGGGAGATCACTACATACACATTATACACCACCACTAGGAGGAGATCACTACATACACATTATACACCACCACTAGGAGGAGATCACTACATACACATTATACACCACCACTAGGGGGAGCTCACTACATACAGATTATACACCACCACTAGGGGGAGATCACTACATACAGATTATACACCACCACTAGGAGGAGATCACTACATACACATTATACACCACCACTAGGAGGAGATCACTACATACACATTATACACCACCACTAGGGGGAGATCACTACATACACATTATACACCACCACTAGGAGGAGATCACTACATACACATTATACACCACCACTAGGAGGAGATCACTACATACACATTATACACCACCACTAGGAGGAGATCACTACATACACATTATACACCACCACTAGGAGGAGATCACTACATACACATTATACACCACCACTAGGAGGAGATCACTACATACAGATTATACACCACCACTAGGGGGAGATCACTACATACAGATTATACACCACCACTAGGAGGAGATCACTACATACACATTATACACCACCACTAGGGGAGATCACTACATACACATTATACACCACCACTAGGAGGAGATCACTACATACAGATTATACACCACCACTAGGGGGAGATCACTACATACACATTATACACCACCACTAGGGGAGATCACTACATACACATTATACACCACCACTAGGAGGAGATCACTACATACAGATTATACACCACCACTAGGAGGAGATCACTACATACAGATTATACACCACCACTAGGGGGAGCTCACTACATACAGATTATACACCACCACTAGGGGGAGATCACTACATACAGATTATACACCACCACTAGGAGGAGATCACTACACACAGATTATACACCACCACTAGGGGGAGATCACTACATACAGATTATACACCACCACTAGGAGGAGATCACTACATACAGATTATACACCACCACTAGGGGGAGATCACTACATACACATTATACACCACCACTAGGGGGAGATCACTACATACAGATTATACACCACCACTAGGAGGAGATCACTACATACACATTATACACCACCACTAGGAGGAGATCACTACATACACATTATACACCACCACTAGGGGGAGATCACTACATACAGATTATACACCACCACTAGGAGGAGATCACTACATACACATTATACACCACCACTAGGAGGAGATCACTACATACATATTATACACCACCACTAGGAGGAGATCACTACATACAGATTATACACCACCACTAGGGGGAGATCACTACATACACATTATACACCACCACTAGGGGGAGATCACTACATACAGATTATACATCACCACTAGGAGGAGATCACTACATACACATTATACACCACCACTAGGGGGAGATCACTACATACACATTATACACCACCACTAGGAGGAGATCACTACATACAGATTATACACCACCACTAGGGGGACATCACTACATACAGATTATACACCACCACTAGGAGGAGATCACTACATACACATTATACACCACCACTAGGAGGAGATCACTACATACACATTATACACCACCACTAGGGGGAGATCACTACATACACATTATACACCACCACTAGGAGGAGATCACTACATACACATTATACACCACCACTAGGGGGAGATCACTACATACACATTATACACCACCACTAGGGGGAGATCACTACATACAGATTATACACCACCACTAGGGGGAGATCACTACATACAGATTATACACCACCACTAGGGGGAGATCACTACATACACATTATACACCACTAGGGGGAGATCACTACATACAGATTATACACCACCACTAGGGGGAGCTCACTACATACACATTATACACCACCACTAGGGGGAGATCACTACATACACATTATACACCACCACTAGGAGGAGATCACTACATACACATTATACATCACCACTAGGGGGAGCTCACTACATACAGATTATACACCACCACTAGGAGGAGGTCACTACATACAGATTATACACCACCACTAGGGGGAGATCACTACATACACATTATACACCACCACTAGGAGGAGATCACTACATACACATTATACACCACCACTAGGGGGGAGATCACTACATACACATTATACACCACCACTAGGAGGAGATCACTACATACAGATTATACACCACCACTAGGAGGAGATCACTACATACAGATTATACACCACCACTAGGAGGAGATCACTACATACACATTATACACCACCACTAGGGGGAGATCACTACATACACATTATACACCACCACTAGGGGGAGATCACTACATACACATTATACACCACCACTAGGAGGAGATCACTACATACAGATTATACACCACCACTAGGAGGAGATCACTACATACACATTATACACCACCACTAGGGGGAGATCACTACATACAGATTATACACCACCACTAGGGGGAGATCACTACATACAGATTATACACCACCACTAGGAGGAGATCACTACATACACATTATACACCACCACTAGGGGGAGCTCACTACATACAGATTATACACCACCACTAGGGGGAGATCACTACATACACATTATACACCACCACTAGGGGGAGCTCACTACATACAGATTATACACCACCACTAGGGGGAGATCACTACATACACATTATACATCACCACTAGGGGGAGCTCACTACATACAGATTATACACTATCTCCAGTATCTCCTACTAGACGGGGCCGTCTCCTGGATCTCCTACTAGATGGAGCCGTCTCCAGGATCTCCTACTAGAAGGAGCCGTCTCCAGGATCTCCTACTAGACGGGGCTATCTCCGGGATCTCCTACTAGAAGGAGCCGTCTCCGGGATCTCCTACTTGACGGTGCCGTCTCCGCGATCTACTAGACGGGGCCGTCTCCAGGATCTCCTACTAGACGGGGCCGTCTCCAGGATCTCCTACTAGACGGGGCTGTCTCCAGGATACAATAGTAGAGGAAGCTCCAGCACCAGAGGCGAAAAATCAGTTTCGGTCACCGTCCGAAACGCGTCAGTTTCTCTGACCTCATGCTGTATATTTTTAATCATTTTTTCTATTAAAATGGACTTTTAACTGATTTTTCGCCTCTGGTGCTGGAGCTTCCTCTACTATTGTACCTCAAGTTTTCCACTTAGCCTGCCGCCCATGCAGCTTCTCCGTGCATCAACGCTCTCAAGACATACACGCTGAATATTAGGGAGGTGAGCTGAATCTATTCCTTTTTCTATACCTGAATCATGGACTGTGATTAATGGGCATTGGATTCGTGTGCTCTTTCCCCTTCTAACCACTGTCATCCACAACGAAATACATTGCTATATGAATCGTGGATTATTTTAATGACAGTGCCCTCTTACACATCAGCGTGTCATATATTTTCTAATCTTAAATTTTGAGTCCATTGTTTTTCCACACCAGGTGCGTTCGTCTGTTGTTCTCAGGATGAACTCCACCGAGGAAGCCAAAAACATGGAAAGCACTTCCTTCATCTCTTTTGTCAATGCTAATCGCATGCTTAAAGCTAATGAGTTATTTTCTACTGTTGATAATGATACAAACACCACCACCCCTTTAAAAACCATGATGCACGAACTAGAGAAAGAATATGCTTAACCAGCTAAGGGTGTGGTGGGACCGCACTACCTTAATGAAATATTTGGAACAGCAAATGATTCCACGAGGGTTGCGACTCTACAAATCCCCTACAACAGTTTATTCAGAAGATTTTTCAAAGAAATGGTATATGATCTTGTCGGACTGCTCCTTCAAACTAATCCAGCTAATTGTCCAAAATGAGGAGACGAAATTAATGGAACTGAACAAACATATCACTGACCTGGAACAAAAATTAAATGAATATAAATCTTCCACTGATTTCCAAGAGTTACATACTAAGATGGAGACAAACATCAAAAAAATGGAAGATACAATCATTTCAATTAAAAAAAGTAAATTTACCAGGGACATTAACGACTATAAATCAGACACTGTCTACACGTGGAAATCAAAAAATCGCTCAACACCACGTTCAATTCTCAAAAAACGTTCACAACCTCGTGTTTCCTTCAGCTCCACGGATGTAGACACCTCAGATGTCAATACGGACATTTCTGATAATGAATTTTCTTCTGATCAAATTCCAACTTCTTCTAACAAAAAAATTTTTTTAGAACAAAGTCGTCAACCCACCATGAAAACGAGACAGTATCCCAACAAAACAAACGGAAAAGGATACACAGAGGGGGAAGAAAACACCATACAGGACAAAAAAACAAAAACAAAACGCAAGTAACAACGCCTCTGGAGGAAGAATACAACATCATCAATCAATCTGCATGTATTCTAAATACACAACAATTGTATGTCCTATCCAAGGGACTCAACTTTATTCCAAGCTCAAACATGCAACTATATGATGTTATCAAAGATGTGAACAAATTTGTCAGATCTTTAACCCTTAAGAGACATTTTTTCTCCTCTGTGTCTACAAACGACCCCATGATACGCACCGATAATTTTTTGAACACACGGGGTGAAACTTCCTTTCCGGCTAGTAACAACCTCACTGATAATGTCTGCTTGTTGGATCTTGCGGATCTACAACAATCATCAAGTCCTTCTGACATAACAGCCATGGATCTGTCTGAATATGTGGCAAAGAGTAACCCTTCGTTCTATCCTATCAATTCTCGAGTCCCCCCTATGGAACAGTTCCAGAATCTGGTCGAACATGATCTATCATTATTATACAATAATGTCTCTCCGAACACCATTCAGAACCTGAGCAAACCGCAATTCAAAGCCATTAAAGATCTTAAAAATAATCCCAATATTGTCATCAGGGCCTCTGACAAGAGGGGCTCAATTGTCATTTTGGACAAGTCCCTATACCAACAAGAACTGGAACGGATGTTAGATGACCGAATTACTTACTCTCCTGTAGCCATGGATCCAACCACAATTGTGAGAGACAAGTTAAACAAAATCATACAGGACGGAATATCCCTCGGCATCTTCACAGAATATGCAGCGTCTCATTTGACAACGGACTTTCCTAACATACCCATATTATATGCGCTACCAAAGACGCACAAGAACCGCTTCCCTCCACCCTTCAGACCTATCATCTCTGGAGTTGGTTCCCTGTTAGAAAAGCTGTCCTCTTGGTTAGATATCATTCTCCAACCCTTTGTTAAACGTACTCCGGGATACATTAGAGACAGCACCACTGTACTTCAAGCCATGGAACACATTACTTGGACTGATAACAATATATGGTTAACCTGTGATGTTGTAGGACTGTACACCTCCATCCCTCATCACTTAGCTATTGAATCCATTAATTTTCATTTACAGAAGTACAGTTCTTTTTCCGAAGTTACCATTAATTACATATTGGATGTTTTGCTTTTTCTTTTGACCAACAATTTTTTTATGTTTGATGGTAAATTTTTCTTTCAAAAACAGGGTTGCCCTATGGGGTCTAAATTTTCCCCTACCCTTGCCAACCTTTACATGTCGTGGTTCGAAGAAAACATCATTTATAATTCCATCAATACCTACCGCACATGCATTGGTTGGCTGGGACGCTATATCGATGACTATCTGTTGATATGGACAGGTTCTGTCAGTGAGGTCGCAAACTTTATGCATTTTTTAAATAACAACAGTTATAATTTAAGTTTCACTCACACTATAGCGAAAGTCACCATATCTTTCCTGGATATTTCACTTACTGGTAATACATCTACAGGACAGGTTTCCACAGATCTTTTTCGTAAACCCACATCGGGCAACACACTCCTGTTTGCCACCAGTAATCATCCACCTCATGTCATAAGAAATTTACCCAAAGGCGAATTAATTAGGGCAAAACGCATATGTTCTTCGAATGAACTCTTTTTAGCGTCTTCCGATAATATCTGTAAAAGACTCCATACACGGGGCTATACTGGGAACAATGTTACCAACACCTTACATCAACTCAATACAGAACCAAGGGTGAAATTTCTGCACCCCCCCAGAAAGAAAGAACATAAGGCCAATGTTCCCAAACTCACTTTTAGTACTACCTATAATAATAAATATAGGGACATTGTCCATATCGTACGTCGCCATCTCCCTATCTTATATCAAGATGACATTTCATCAGAAATCTTAAAGAGTGGAGTCAGGTTTATTTCAAAAAATGCCCCTTCTCTAGGCAAAATTTTATCCCCCAATTTATTTGACTCCAGACCTGTTGCCAACAATTGGCTTAAACATAAAGGCAGCACCAAGTGCGGCTATTCCAGGTGCAATTCCTGCAAATACCTTGATAAAACTTCACATTTCACTTCTGTAGCTACTTCCAAAGTTTACAAAATTAACACCCATCTTAATTGTGAAAGTGACCATGTTATTTACCTGGCCACATGCAATATATGCAAATTGCAATACATAGGGTGCACTACACGTAAACTAAAAAGAAGAATCTATGAACATTGCAATGATTCCCTTGTCAGACCAGACTCTTTTTCTAGTAAGAATGTTTCGGGCTTGTCTAAACATTTTAGATCAACACACGCAGGGGATCTTAGTAGTTTACACGTTGTTCCCATAGAGAGAGTGCCACGCCCCCGTAGAGGTGGAGATTGGTTCAAGAAACTTTTATCACGGGAGGCTTTTTGGATTCTGGCACTACAGACCCGGTCGCCATTGGGGCTCAACTATAGAAGTGATTTACTTTATCTGTATTAACCCTATGTCATTTCTCCTTTAAACATGTGGTTTTCTCACCACTCTGTCAATCGGGATGGGGGTGGGGCTCCACCAGGAAGTTGGCTCTCCCTCCCCTTTATAATGTTAGCTTTGGTCATTTTGTTTTATGCTACGACTAAGGACGGTCACCGTCCGAAACGCGTCAGTTTCTCTGACCTCATGCTGTATATTTTTAATCATTTTTTCTATTAAAATGGACTTTTAACTGATTTTTCGCCTCTGGTGCTGGAGCTTCCTCTACTATTGTACCTCAAGTTTTCCACTTAGCCTGCCGCCCATGCAGCTTCTCCGTGCATCAACGCTCTCAAGACATACACGCTGAATATTAGGGAGGTGAGCTGAATCTATTCCTTTTTCTATACCTGAATCATGGACTGTCTCCAGGATGTCCTACTAGAAGGAGCCGTCTCCGGGATCTCCTACTAGAAGGAGCCGTCTCCGGGATCTCTTACTAGAAGGAGCCGTCTCCAGGATCTCTTACTAGAAGGAGCCGTCTCCAGGATCTCCTACTAGAAGGAGCCGTCTCCGGGATCTCTTACTAGAAGGAGCCGTCTCCAGGATCTCCTACTAGAAGGAGCCGTCTCCAGGATCTCTTACTAGAAGGAGCCGTCTCCGGGATCTCCTACTAGATGGGGCCGTCTCCGTGATCTCCTACTAGACGGGGCCGTCTCCGGGATCTCCTACTAGACGGGGCCGTCTCCGGGATCTCCTACTAGAAGGAGCCGTCTCCGGGATCTCCTACTAGAAGGAGCCGTCTCCGGGATCTCCTACTAGAAGGAGCCGTCTCCGGGATCTCTTACTAGAAGGAGCCGTCTCCAGGATCTATTACTAGAAGGAGCTGTCTCCAGGATCTCCTACTAGAAGGAGCCGTCTCCGGGATCTCTTACTAGAAGGAGCCGTCTCCAGGATCTCCTGCTAGACGGGGCCGTCTCCAGGATCTCCTACTAGATGGAGCCATCTCCAGGATCTCCTACTAGAAGGAGCCGTCTCCAGGATCTCTTACTAGAAGGAGCCGTCTCCAGGATCTCCTACTAGAAGGAGCCGTCTCCAGGATCTCCTACTAGAGGGAGCCGTCTCCAGTATCTCTTACTAGAAGGAGCCGTCTCCAGGATCTCTTACTAGAAGCAGCCGTCTCCAGGATCTCCTACTAGAGGGAGCCGTCTCCAGTATCTCTTACTAGAAGGAGCCGTCTCCAGGATCTCCTACTAGAAGGAGCCGTCTCCAGGATCTCCTACTAGAGGGAGCCGTCTCCAGTATCTCTTACTAGAAGGAGCCGTCTCCAGGATCTCTTACTAGAAGGAGCCGTCTCCAGGATCTCCTACTAGACGGGGCTGTCTCCAGGATGTCCTACTAGACGGGGCCGTCTCCGGGATCTCCTACTAGAAGGAGCCGTCTCCGGGATCTCCTACTAGAAGAAGCCGTCTCCGGGATCTCTTACTAGAGGGAGCCGTCTCCAGGATCTCTTACTAGAAGGAGCCGTCTCCAGGATCTCCTACTAGAAGGAGCCGTCTCCGGGATCTCTTACTAGAAGGAGCCGTCTCCAGGATCTCCTACTAGATGGAGCCGTCTCCAGGATCTCCTACTAGAAGGAGCCGTCTCCAGGATCTCTTACTAGGAGGAGCCGTCTCCGGGATCTCCTACTAGATGGGGCCGTCTCCGTGATCTCCTACTAGACGGGGCCGTCTCCGGGATCTCCTACTAGACGGGGCCGTCTCCGGGATCTCCTACTAGAAGGAGCCGTCTCCAGGATCTCTTACTAGAAGGAGCCGTCTCCGGGATCTCCTACTAGATGGGGCCGTCTCCGTGATCTCCTACTAGACGGGGCCGTCTCCGGGATCTCCTACTAGACGGGGCCGTCTCCGGGATCTCCTACTAGATGGAGCCGTCTCCGGGATCTCCTACTAGAAGGAGCCGTCTCCGGGATCTCCTACTAGAAGGAGCCGTCTCCGGGATCTCCTACTAGAAGGAGCCGTCTCCGGGATCTCTTACTAGAAGGAGCCGTCTCCAGGATCTC